>NC_141534.1:36382500-36637500 GCF_021556685.1 Rattus norvegicus
GGAAAAGATAATTCACTTTAGAGCATAACTTGAGGGCATAGCCTATCGGTTTGAGGAGAGCATAGATGCCATGAGCAGAAAATGTTGTCCACATTCTATTCCCTGTAACAATGAAGGGAACAAGGGAAGCTTGTATTCAGTTTCGTCCTATTTCTAACCCATACCAGGGTCCACTGCACACTACAGTTTCTGTAATACTTTGCTTTCTGTAGCTGAGATAAACACCATGACCAAACATGAGAGAAAATGGTCTATTTCTTCTTAGCACTCCCAGGTGAGAGTCAATCACTGAGGGCAATCCAGGGCAAACTGAAGCTGATATGGCCATTCCTAATTTAGGTTGACTTTCAGACTAAATAGCACAGAATGCATGACTATTCAATTGATGAGAACTAGAAGCAGAGAGGAGACAAATGTCTGGCAGGCTTCCCACCTTGTTATAATGGACTGAATCTCTGAACATCTTTGCCATCATAAGAGTTGCCTTGGTCATAGTGTCTCTTCACATCAAAAAAAAAAAAAAAAAAAAAACAACAACAACAAAAAAAAAACAACCTAAATTAAGACACCAGTCATTGCCAGAAATTTGTCTACTATGTGAAGTGTCCTGGTAGTTAGTTCTGACAATACACCTTATTTTGTTACAGTGTCTCATCTTAGAAGATGGTCTTGACAAGACTAAATGTTCACTTTCCATTCCAACGTTTGAGTGTACTTTTCTGAAACCAGTCAAGTGTATGATGTTTACTATTTCTTAATTTTAGGACATTGTGCTGTTTTGAATTTTTAAAAGATGTATTGGTGTGCATGGTTGTATATAGGTATGGCTATGTAACAATAAACATATGGAAAGCAAAGGACATCTTTGTGGAGTTATTTCCTTCTACATTTATGTGGACTTTGTTGTTCAAACCTATGTTCTAAGGCTTTTGCAGCTAGCACCTTTTCCTACCCAGCCATTCACTGTTCCCAGATATCTTGTTTTCAGTTTTTGTTTCACTTTGTATGTTTTACACTTTGTTAATGCTGTTTTAAATGTAAAGTGTCAAGATTGTTTCTCACTTTGCATACTATATATAATTTTTTGGCTAACCCATTTTAATTAAGGCTATATGTCATTTTGAGAGTTGATACAGTGCCTTTAACTATACTCTTTACCAGTGGGGAAGTTTTTGGGTGACTTAAAGACAATATATTCATTTTTTATGCAAAAATAAGAGAAAATCAATCAATATTGCAGGGTAGCATTGAGGCAGGATTAGAAAGTGGGACACCCAGCAGAGGGAGAGAGAGGAATTCTGGGAAAGAGTCATGTGTGGGAGACTCACCCCAGAATACCGAAGGAGATGGTCACATAAAGGAGCTGGCTAAACTGTAATATAAGTAATGAGTAGTCAGGGGACAAGGCTAAGCTTATGAGCATTTACTAATAATAATTCAGTCTCAGGGTCATCATTACTGGGAGGATGGAAGCGAAAGCCAATGATTACAGGGTTACATATATATCACATAACAGATGGACTTCTGTTTGTAACAGAATGGAATGTTCCATTTCTACAGTAATTTTTCCTAAACCAGGGGGTACTGACATATGGCTCTTGGTTCCTCTTTCAATACACATGCTTCCTTAGAATTCTTCTGCCCTCTCTCTTTCTTTAACCCCTTGATTTGGAATGACTCCTATTCCTCTGAAACTCATTCAAGAAAATCCCTACTTACCCCTGTGTTTTAGTTTTGGAGATACTTGTAGGGTGATGTCATCACGCAGGTGTAAGCAGGTACAAAATAGAATGAGGCTTGCCATTGGATGAGAAGGAAAGATGGGCAGGAGAAAAGTTTTAGGAAGAGGAGGAGACTGGAACGGGAAGGCAGGGGAAGCTGGGGAGTTTTCTTCCATAATTTTGTGAAATTCCATACAAGTGCTTTCTGTGAGTCTGACCTGGATTTTTTTAAAAATAGATTTTATTTTAACGTTCAGTTATTTTGACCTGTCCTAGAGTACATATTCCATTCTTGCACATTTTGACATTTCTCAAAGTATCCAATTCCTCCACCTTGGCATTTTTTTCCCACTTCATCCTATCTGTTACTGAGGCTTTTCTCTGAATTTTTTGTTTGAGTTCTTTAGTTTTACATTTCAAGTTTTATTCTATTTTTGGTTTGTTTTTCAGTGATCCTGTCCTTTGAATAAATTCTTTTTTCCTACCTTGAATTGCTTTCACTATTTAATTCCAGTTAGTTTTTGTGGTATTCATTCTGGTATTTATTCATATTCCCTTTGAGTTCTTTGTTCATGTTTACTATTGTCTGTTTGAAAGCATTGTCTTGTCTATCATCTAAATCACTTTTCTTTGAGAATACTTAATTTTTGGTGGAGATTTCTTGTCCTAGTTAGCATTCTACTGCTGGGAAGAGACACCATGACCTAAGGCAATTCTTTACACATTTAATTGGGGACTTATTTACAGTTTCAGAGGTTTAGTCCATTATCATCATGGCAGCACTCATGATGTTTGAGCACTAGCTGAGAGCTATACCCCAACCCATAGAGTGAGTTTTTGAAACCTCAAAGCTCACTCCCAGTGACATACTTACTGCAAGACCACATCTACTACAAGACCACAATTACTCCAACAAAGCCACATCTCCTAATCCTTTTAGTGTTCCTTTCCTGCATGAATAAGCACTGAAATACATAAGCCTATGGATACCACATAGGTCTTATTAAACCACATTTGTTTGGGTTATTCCTGTATTGGCAATGGTACCTAAAAGTCCAACTTGAAACACAGTAATGTGTCCTGATATTAAAATATCTTTCTTTTGTGGAATGGGTGTTTGAAACTTTGTTTCCTAGTTAAATGAACCTTGTCAGTTGTATTGAGCTTAAGGTTTACCTTAAGGCAGCTAAACTGGGCTTGAACTGTCTATCTTGTGTTTAGTCTTGCGCAATTCAGTTCTCCAGTCTGAACAGGGTTGCAGAAGTACCCATGGAGTGAAGTTTCTAAGTCCCCAAACAGACCCTATGTAGAGTTTGAAGATTACAATCTTCAGGGGTCTGAGGGAGGTGTTCTGGGAGTTTTCTCAGATAATGGGTGCTAGTGGAATTGTCAATAACAATCTGGGTTTTCCTGTCTAAAAAGGAGGGCTAGAGTATGGGAAGTCAGGTGTAGGACATATGGACCTTAGGCATGTTGAAAGGGTGCGTAAATAATTTACTTTTTTGTGCTTTTTGTAACATTCTATTATTTCCCCCATCTACCAACACTGCAGCCAAAATTTGGGATGCTTTATTACTAATTTCACAAATTGAAAAACCCAAATAAAATTGAATACATTGAATACCCTATCAATTTTAAAGTACATCTTAAAGTACAGGTAATTTGGTCACAGGATGGTTCTAGAGAAGGAAGGTTCGTTAGGTATATGGTTAAGTATATATGTAGTACTATTTCATGACATGGGACTAACACAAATGAGAAATGTAAGCACAAGCATTTAGGACTTTTAAAAATAATTTTGTACATGTTTTACTCTTCCTCACTCAAGTCTTCCCAGATTCAATTGCCTTCACATTCTACTCATGATTGTATTCTACCTCCTCACAAATGACAACTTGTCCTTTCTAATATTCTTCTATGTGTGGCCTTTCACTGGAGTGTGGTCAACTTATTTATGGCATTATTTTGAGAACCTTGACCCTTCCCACTCAGTAGGACCTTCGGTAGTGGTAGAACTTTGTAGTCAACTGCCCTATTTAGTCAGGTTTACTGCTGCACCAGTCTTAAGCGTAGTATGAAAACTCCTTTGAGTTTCTATGTGCAGTTGTTCTGTGTGTTCAGAAGACATTGTTTCATTGTAATCATTTACTGACTCTGGCTCTTACATTCTTCCCACCCTCTCCTAGACAATGTTCCCTAAACCTTTGGAGGAGCAGATGGGATATGTATGCTCAATTTAGTATTGGATGTTTATACAGTCACTTATTCTATGTATGTTGTCCATTAGGGGGTCTGTGCTGATCATGATCTACTGCAATAAGAAATTTTACTGATGAGAGAGGAAATGCCTTAATCTATGGGCATACTTATCAGCTGTTAGAAGCAGGTTTAATAATATGTCCACATAGCTCAATAATTGAGTAGGTTCTCCCCTAGGGTCTATGAGCTAACTAGCTGTAGGTTCTTGTTTTGATGAAGGATAAGTGAAAAAAGTTTGGGAAGCCTGTAAATGCCAGAGCTGTTAGATTCCTTCTGCAAAACTGTTTCCATTGAATAGACTAGCTCATGGCAGCTGACTATATGCATAACACCTGGATAAGTTAAATCCAGGCAGACAATGGTATGGATCAGTGAGGGGCTCACGAATCCCTAAGCTTAGTTGTGGTGCTTGTGGCAGGTACTGGGGAACAGTGTCGGTCTCAGAAGTTTCCCACACTTCAATTATTTGTCCAGTACCACTCTATATACAGGCAGCCATCAGCGGACTCAGTATATTTTAACAAAGAACACAGAAGGTTGGGAGGCAGAAGAGGAGGTAGTGAGTGATAGTGGAGAAATCTGAGGAAAAGGAATGGAGAGGGTATATATGGCTGAGACACTATATACATGAACAATGTTCTCAAATGATATAAAATTATAAAAATAAAGAACAATGACTTTTAAGGAATACTCAGGCTTAACTAGTTTCAGTAGTGATTAAATCCATGGATCTGACTGTCATAAGGTTTTCAGAGGGACATCATCTTACTATGGAGAAGAACGAAACAAGACAGAAGGGTCCTCTAAGGTCTCTGATTCTAAAAGCCATAGAGGTCTGCATCAATACATCCTCAGGGAACAGAAAGGAGATGCTCTCTGGAGATTATATGGGGCAAGACTAACCCTGTATCTTCCATTTGTTTTTTTTTTTTTTGACATGAATACTAAAGAGGAATTATGAACAACAGCTTTCCCAATCTTCCTTTCTTCCCCTTTTCATACAGTTGGTTTATTTGTTACCAATCACTATTAAACTTGGAAATCAAATATGCTTGAACAAAAAGCCTAAACAAGAAACCACATGCCATCTGTATTAGATGTTTTGCTGAAAACTTATAATTACAGATCATCAACAAATCTGAAATCCCATTCCTGACCCTCTCTCCCTGTGAACATTATTGTGCTTTTCAATCCCTTTAAGGCTTGTTCTAAACACAGGGTTAGAAAACTAAGTGAAGGACAGGTAGTAATCTCAATGGGCTCTATGCTTTAAAGTTTTTTCCCCCACCCATGTATATGGATGTTTGTTCTGGTTCTGGAAGCCACAGGTGTCTATGTCAATTTAACATTAGAGAACAGACGATAACTGTGTACTGTAGGTATGCAGTACCCATGGAAGTCAAAAGACGGAGTCATATCCACTGCAACTGGTGTCACTGATAGTTGGAAGTCGACATGAGTTCCCTGGAAGAGTGGAACCAGTGACTCATTTCTCCAGACCGCAGTAAAGAATGTTTTAGCTGATGGCTTAGTAAGGATAAATTCTAAACTCTCCTACCCCTACTAGTTCACGTGCTGCAGTTAAGACACTTTACAATAAACCACAAGGCTTCTCAGGGCTTTCTTTTTTCAAAAAGTACTGGTGTATCTTCAACGGAGGGTTGTTTGTTTGTTTTTTCCTATTTGTACTATTATAATACATAAGAGTTAGTCTGTCAATATAGTCTTGTGAAACTGAATACAACTGTTTCCTATGACAATTATGGGAAAACAGCTTGTAATTTCACCCAGGATAGAAAATGCCACCTGTAATCAAAATGAGGTGGCAAAGGTGGTACTTAACTTTTTTTCCATAAAGGCTGACAAAAGGCTCAAACCAAAAAAAAAAAAAACAAGGAAAAAAGATTAAAGGAACAATTGTAAATTATGTTGCTATGAAAGGTTTGATATTGTCTCTTTTTCTTTTAAATAAATTCAGTATTTATAAGCCTTTTGAATATATGCAAATAATCAAGTAAGAACTGCAATTACAATGATTAATATTTGATGAAGTATCCAATAACTAAATCCATCCTAACTTCTGAATGAGTATGTGTGGATTGTGTCCCTACTTTACTATGGCTCTAAAACAGGAATTGTGTGTCATTAGACAAAAACTACAGTTCTCACCTAAAAGGGGATAAGACCTTGTTTATTTTGGAGCCAAATCTGAATGACATGTGTTAATTTAGCTATCTCTAGACATAAACAAATGCCTAGTCACTACAAAGGGGCCCATGACATACCATCTTAGGATTTCACTACAGCCCAAGTTGGTGAGTTAGTTTTCTTACAGACCAAAGGGGAAGGATTACTTACAATTGGAGGACCCAAAGGGGCGGGGGGATATGCCACACAAGGCATGGCTCAGGAATCCAGATTCAGATTATCCAGGTACAGTCTGACAACATGGCAACAGTTTCAGGAAACATTTATAGTTAAAAGAGCAATTAATCAATAAATCTTGAGAATACATTGCTTAAAAGAATACGTAGATTACAGCTAATAGACGTTTCTGCTATAGGACTCATATGTTCTTAGCTGATGCTAGGAGTCTAATTTTCCATTACAAAAAAATAAATAAATAAAAAGACACTGTGACATTCTTTCCAGTGTGAAGACTGGTGATAACTAAGATATAAAGAGAAAAGCTTTCCCGTATTCATTGCTGTCTAACTTTGACTTCTGTTGCTGTGATAAACGCCATGACTAAGAAATAAGAGAGGAAAGGGTTTATTTCAGCTTAGGAATTAATCAACCACCTCAGCCAGGATGAGAGTTCAAAAACCTTGAGATAGGATCTAACGTAGAAACCATTGAGGAATTCTGCTTACTGGCTTGCTCCCTCTGATTTTTGGTGGCCAGAATTCTCAGTCACTCAGGGTCACCTGTCCTGGGCATCAATCAACATCCAAGAAAATGTCTCAATGGACACATCTGTAAGTTAGTCTGATCCAAATAACCACACAGTTGGGCTTTCCTTAGAAAATGCAGAGAGATGTGAAGTCGAACAGTGAAGCTTATTGAATTCTTTGGTGTTGACAGAGACTTGAAATATTATTTAAAAGTTTGACACATTATCTGTATGTACTTTTTCTCCAGTATGAAGTTTCTGAGGATAATTAAAGTATGAAAAATAGGTAAAGGCCTTGCTATAAGAGTGTGTGTGTGTGTGTGTGTGTGTGTGTGTGTTTTTGGAGTACTAATTCTTTCATGCTAATACAGTGGCAAACTATAGCTAAACACCTGGCTATATTTTGCACATTTGTAGAGATTCTCTCAAGTGTGAATATTATGACATTCACCAAGTACTGAATGATGAATGAGATCTTCATAATACATTTTACCAGGATAAGGTTGTTCTTCAGTACCAATACTTTTGTGTTACTCTATGAAGAGCATTTAAAAGCCTTGTCTATTTGTTCACATTTGTAGTGTTTTTCCCCAGTATAAACTTTAAGGAAGTTAGAAAGTGTTGATTAGTATAGCACTTGTCACATTCTTCCCAAGGATTTGGTTTCTTTTTACTATGAATCCAATTGTGTTGAATAACCAAAAGCACACCTTTCACACTTGTAAGGTCTCTCTTGAGAATGAACTCTGTTCATTTATATTTTAAGAGTAAAGAATTTTCCAGCATATCCACTTGTATAGTGTTTCTGAACAGAAAGCACTACCTTGTGCTGAGTAAGGTTAAAAAGTTTAGTAGAAGCTTTCTCACATTTGTGGTCTTTCTTACTAGTATGATTCTTTTGATGTTTACAAAGTCCTAAGTGAGAGCAAAAGACCTTGTTACAGTCCTCACTCACAAGAGAGTGATTTCCCTCCAAGAGGCTTAAGGTTTGGAGGATAGCAGACATTTTGCCATTCTTTACATGGTTAAGAATTCTGTTCAGGATTTGTTGTGAGGTAAGGATGGATGAGTTAAAAAGCATTTCCATACCCTTCCCAGTTCTAGGGTTTTATCTAGAGTGAATACTCAGGTGGGAAACAAGTTCTAAGTGAGCACTTAAGACTTTGCCACACACTTCACACTTGTAGGGATTCTCTTGAGAATGAATCCTTTGATGTTCCTTAAGGCGAGAAGGATAGTAAAACATTTTGCCGCACTCCTCACACTTGTAGGGCTTCTCTCCAGAGTGGACTACTTTGTGTTGAGAAAGGTATGAATGAGTAGAAAAGGCCTTTCCACATTGCTCACACTTATAGGGTTTCTCTCCAGTATGAATTCTCTGGTGTCTAGAACGTCCTGAGCGAGTGCAAAAGTCCTTGCCACATTCATCACATTTGTATGGTTTCTTTCCAGAATGAATTGCTAAGTGTTCCTTAAGGATTGAAGGATAGTAAAAGGTTTTACCACATTCCTCACATTTGTAAGGTTTCTCCCCAGTGTGACCTAACTTGTGCTGAGTAAGATATGAGTGAGTGTAAAAGGCTTTGCCACATATTTCACACTTGTAAGGATTCTCTTGAGAATGAATTCTTTGATGTTCCTTAAGGCGAGAAGGATAGTAAAACATTTTTCCGCATTCTTCACACTTGTAGGGTTTTTCTCCCATATGAAATCTCTGGTGTTTAGAAAGTCCTTTGGGAGTACAAAAAACATTGCCACATATTTCACACTTGTAAGGATTCCCTTGAGAATGAACTCTTTGATGTTCCTTAAGGCGAGAAGGATAGTAAAACTTTTTGCCACACTCCTCACACCTGTAGGGCTTCTCTCCAGAGTGGACTACCTTGTGCTGAGTAAGGTATGAATGAGTAGAAAAGACTTTTCCACATACTTCACACTTGTGGGGTTTCTCTCCAGTATGAATTCTTTGGTGTCTAGAATGTCCTGAGCGAGTACAAAAATCCTTGCCACATTCATCACACCTGTATGGTTTCTTTCCAGAATGAATTACTAGGTGTTCCTTAAGGATTGAAGGATAGTAAAAGGTTTTGCCACATTCCTCACATTTGTAAGGTTTCTCCCCAGTGTGACCTAATTTGTGCTGAGTAAAGTATGAGTAAGTGTGAAAGGCTTTGCCACATATTTCACACTTGTAAGGATTCTCTTGTGAATGAATCCTTTGATGTTCCTTAAGGCGAGAAGGATAGTAAAACTTTTTGCCACATTCTTCACACTTATAGGGTTTATGTCCAGTGTGAACTATCTTGTGATGAGAAAGGTATGAATGAGTAGAAAAGGCCTTTCCACATTGCTCACACTTGTAGGGTTTCTCTCCAGTATGAATTCTCTGGTGTCTAGAACGTCCTGATCGAGTACAGAATTCCTTGCCACATTCATCACACCTGTATGGTTTCTCTCCAGAATGAATTGCTAGGTGTTCTTTAAGGACTGAAGGGTAGTAAAAGGTTTTGCCACATTCCTCACATTTGTAAGGTTTCTCCCCAGTGTGACCTAACTTGTGCTGAGTAAGGTATGAGAGAGTATAAAAGGCTTTGCCACATTCCTCACACTTGTATGGTTTCTCTCCAGAATGAATTCTCAGGTGTTTAGAAAGTTGCCAGCAAGTTCTAAAGACCTTGCCACATACTTCACACTTGTAGGGTTTCTCTTGAGAATGAGTTATTTGATGCTGCTTAAGGTTCGAAGAACAGTAAAACATTTTCCCACATTCTTCACACTGATAAGGTTTCTCTCGAGTATGCCCTATTTTATGCTGAATCAGGGAAAGATGACTAGCAAAGGCTTTCCCACATTCTTCACACTTGTAGGATTTCACTTCACAATGAATGTTCACTTTAGATACTGAATGGAGTGTGCAAAAGGCATTGCCACATTCTTCACACTTGAAGGCTTTCTCTCCTGGATGAATTCTCGGGTGTTCAGAAAGTAATGAGCAAGCACTAAAAGCCTTAACATATTCTTCATACCTGTAGGGCTTCTCTTCAGTACAAAAGGTCTGGTCTTTAGAAAGTTCTATGGGAGCACAAAAGATCTCGCTACACACTTCAATCTTAAAGAGATTCTCTTGAGAATGAATTTTCTGATGTTCTGTAAGGTGAGAAGGAAAATAAAACATTTTCCCACATTCTTCACAGTTATAAAATTTCTGTCCAGTGTGCTCTACCTCATGCTGAGCAAGATACGAATAAGTAGAAAAGGCTTTTCCACATTCTTCACACTTGTAGGGGTTTTCTCCAATACAAATTCTCCGGTAGCTAGAATTTCCTGAGCACGTACACATGACTTTGCCACATTCTTCACACTTGTAGGCTTTCTCTTCTGTATCAATTATACGGTGTTCAGAAAGTACTGAGCAAGAACCAGAAGCCTTACCACATTCTTCACACTTGTAGGCATTCTCTCCTGGATTGGTTCTCTGATGTTCAAGAAGGAGTGAGTTCCAATCACAGGCTTTGCCACAGTCTTTACATTTATATGGTTTTATATCTGGTAAGTAAAAGTTGAGATATAAATAAACAGTAAGTTTTTCATACATATTTATGTTGCTTTTGTACATGTTATAAAATTTATAATGCTTATCTTTAATATGCAGACCATTAATCATATTTACATAGGTAAATGAGGTTACAAATTCCCACACCTATGTTCACAGCAGTGTAATTTGAAAATGCAGTAAATAGAAACAATCTAAATTTCCACTGAAATAAGAAGAAGATCAAATATAACACAGAAATAATGAAATATTACTACAGTTAAATAGCAAAGAAAGTCATACCATTAATAATAATGGGAATTCTTGGGCTGGAGAGATGGCTTAGAGGTTAAGAGCACTGACTGACTGACTGCTCTTGCAGAGGTCGTGAGTTCAAATCCCAGCAACCACATTGTGGCTCACAACCATCTGTAATGGGATCTGATGCCCTCTCCTGGTGTGTCTGAAGGCAGCTACAGTGTTTTCATATACATAAAATAAATACTTAAATCTTTAAAAAATAATAATAATGGGAATTTTCTTAAGGACATTAACAGAAATGAGCCCATTAAAGATAAATTTATGATCAGGCATACATAAAAATAATTAGCTAAATACAAAAAATATTAGTGGTGATTTCTGAGGTTGAAAGAATGTAGAAATACATACTTTATATCCCAAATATAGTTTTAATTTAGAAGACACAAAATATATATTGCATGATAATTAGACTCTCCATAATATCATAAGTATTATATTTCAAGAAGTCAGGAAGCTCTAGGTTGTATTTTCACAAGAAAATCTGAATCATATTATGAAAAGAAAAAAAAAAACAAAACACTGTAATGATAGAATGCCTGCTGGAGGGACATATTAATCAAAGTCTAGATAACAAAATTAGCCTAAATTCTAAGAAAATTTGGTTAAAAAGATAACATAATCTTACAATAACCAGTGAAGAAATTATATACAAGACTCATCCTAACACATGAAGTAGAAACACCTGGTTCTGTTGCTCATGGAACCAGAGCTCACTGATTTATGCTAAAGTGTTTAGTATTGTATACTCTATCCACAAAAACACATAGCTTACATATAAACAAATTATTTTAAACAACCTAGACTTCCATAATGCAAAAATAAACTTGTAAATTAATGAAAAGAGAATCTTGAACCCACTCAATTCTGAAAAACAATTGGTCAACTATTAAAAACACTCTTTTGGACATATAAAGTTTCAACCTATAAAATATATCCACAACGGATATGTATTTTAAATCAGTAACACTGAGTATGTAAGAGAAAACTTTGAGAATAAATTATAATCATTATAACGTTTAAAAAAAGGATTTCAATTACTATTCACGTAAGTGATGAAAAGAAATATATTTGTGATTATATTATATTATGATGGCTTCACATACATGTCTTTAAACACATGTACAACACATGTACACATTTTCAAAAGTATAAGAAACAGTCAAAATTCCGTTGACAGGCAGATTCTCAGCAAAATGACAAACTTTGTCAGTCACTGTAAACAAAAGCAGTGTCATCTGGAGGGGTAAATAAAGCTTAGAGACCTAGGAAGCATCATAAAATAGATGCCTTCTGATAAAAATGAATGAATACATAAATGGAACTACTTTGATTTCCATTACAACATAACATCTCAATGCATATGGTAGAGTCTGGCTTTCTGTTGGATTTCTGACCTCACTTTGTCCTCTGACCTCCCTCATTCTTACATACCTGGGTGCATGGTGGTGGCTCCTACTTGTTTCTTCTCATCTGAAGGCTCTTGTCTTTGCTCCAGAAATGTGACCAGGTATGGCTTAGAGAAAGCAAGACCTGTTTGTGGGAAAAAGGCATAAGATTGATTGTGTGCTATTCACCTGGGAAATAACATGTCTATTCCAGGATTCTGCTATTGTGGGCATGGGGAGGATATACTGAACATCATTTCCTTCATTTATGAGAAAAAATATTAAAAATTAAGGATATAAGGCCCTGGGTTCGGTCCCCAGTTCCGAAAAAAAAAAAAAGAACAAAAAAAAAAAAAATTAAGGATATGCCTTGTGCTTGTGAACATTACCACCAGAGTAAAGGATACTTCTAAGAAACAGCCAGGTTAAAAACACAAAAAGGAAAAACAATTATCTTAGTTACATCAACAATCTCCTAAGTTCTCCCTGGATGAAGGCCCATAAACCTCACTGTTGGAAAATACAAGCTCCCATGAAATTTTTTATGAAATAAATTTAATATTCACCTTGAATTAAGAATTCACTATGAGCCAGGCCTGGTGGCACTTAATACTGGCACTTGAGAGGCAGAGGCAGAAGGGTCTCTGAATTCAAGCCAGTCTGGTCTACAAAGAGACAGCCAAGATGGCAAAGAGAGAGCCTGGCTCAAAGTACAAAATAAACAACAACAAACCCATACACATATGAAGTGGGTTGGCCTAATGTTGTTTGTATTTTAATGTTACTTTGGGGTCCCCAAGACGGGTTGTCCCAGAAAGTCTGCACGTAAGATGCTGAGTGACCCTGGCCACAAGTGACTTCTAATGGGTAAGTAAAGATGCTAACAGTCAACAGCTGGGTATAAGAGACATGGATGGGGTTTAAGTTTCTCAGGCTTGTGGGGAGAGGTGGACCAGAAGGAAGAAGAACATGCAGGAGAGGTGGCAGCAGAAGCTACCATGGGTTAAGGGTCAAGAGAGCATGGCCCTGAGGGCTGCCCAGTTAAGAGTTAGGAACAGCCCAGATGGAATATCCTAAATAATAAGTAATAACTTGGGGCTATCGATAGGATAGTGGATTCTAACAGCATGGAGGGTAGGCAGCTGCCCAGCTACGGTGCTGCTTAGAGCTTATTACAAATATAAAGGCTATGCGTGTGCCTTTCATTGGGGAACTCAATATCCAAAGGCAGGGATTTTTAGATACTTTATACAATACACACATACACACACACACACACACACAAGAATTTACTGACGGAAGTGATCCTTACCCAGGAACACAAGGTTGCTATAATTCTCCAGCATCACATCTCTGTACAGATTCCATTGAGCAGGGTCCAGACATTCCCACTCCTCTGCAGAGAAATCAATGGCTACATCCCTGAATGACAGCATTTCCTGAAATAAGGACAATCAATATCAGATTATAATAGTAACTAACAATATAAATACCAATAAGCATGTTGTACCTATGAATACATTCTGAGGAAGTATAGCAATAACAACATTTTGTTAATATTTAAAATAACTAGGTATCACTCTCATTCTTTCACTTCTCCTTTTCTACCATGTGTTTATCTTTCTTAAGCATGTATTCATGTGTTTACCATATTCATAATGCAGCCTTTGAAATCCTGACAACTTTATCTGCTGAATTTTAAGAATTATAATTTGTGATTCTAATTACTATTCTCCCTTATTTAATTATTTTTACATTTTAGTGTTGGATTGCTTTCATCTCATTAAAAAAAGTTCTCAAATGGTCAATGACAGCAGTACATTATTCCTTTTGTTCCATAGCTAGATAATAGAAAATCACAGATTTACATGTTTAAAGGGGTATTCTGCTATAGGTAGACTCATCATTGTCTTTATATCAACTTTTAAATGGTCATTTCCTTGAACACTTAATGTTATTAAGTTTAAAAAGTCCACAGTTCTTCGGTCAGGTGTTGTAATGCATGTCTTTAATTTCAGAACTTGGGAGGCAGAGGCAGGTGATCTCTATGAGTTCCAGGTGAACCTGATTTATACAGCAAGTTCTAGGGCAGCCAGCACCACATAGAACCTGTCTCACAACAAACAAACAAAAAAAACCCAACAACAACAACAAAAAAACCCAACCAAGCCAAATATGTCTTCTAATCTTCTATGATATGTACTACAAAATGGTGACTTATACTTACCATTCTGGGCAACATTTACTATTAAGCTTCTTCTATTTAACTGTATAAGAGCACTGACTGACCAATATTTTCGGCCTCCCTTTCCTGATGGGCAAAAATCATTATTTCTCCAACTTCTGTAAGTTAAAATTCTTAAGACTCAACCTATGTTTGAGGTCATGTGATTTTTTATCTTTCTGTATCTGAAATAATAATTTTCACTCTCTTCTATATTGACCCAAGTTGTAGCATTTCATTGTTTTGTGTGACTGAAAGATTATAAACATGTGCACCACAAATGTCATTGTCAAAAAATCAAGTAAATTATAGAATTTAGATTTCAGCCACACTTGGACAAACTCAAAATTATAGAAAAAGAAATATAAAGTAAAATTTAAGCACTTATACCAAAAGAATTCTGAGATTAGTTTTGCAACTGAAATGAGTACAGGGAAGCTCAAGGGTCAAGAAAACAAATATAGTAAAATAATATTTACCCTTGCTGTGGCACTAGTGATGGTAGAAAGAAACCACAGAAAAGCTTTAGAAAGTCTATGTGGCTCTGACAACAGAAAATGGGCAACTGTGCAGAGCCTGCATCACATGAGGATGGCACTTTTGTTCTTTTTAATGACATTTGTTTAATGACATGACAGCACTTAGACAAGTGTTTAAGAATAAGAATGAGATAGTTGATTCCTCATTTCCAGTTACTTATAATTTTTTTTAGATTGACTTGTCAACATTCTCTTAATAATTCCCCTTTATAAATTCCCTGCATGGATGCCATGTATCTTCATACATACAAGCTACACTTAGTGATTCAGGAAAAGCCATGATCCTTTGCTTTTCTTAAGTGAGCCTGCAAGGCAGAGTTGGGAAGATAGCCTCCAATTTCCTAGCTCCTTTCTCAGGATGTTAATCCTGCAGGGTGATGGCTCTTCTAGTCACCTGCCAGAGCTCTCTGGATTCTCGAATGAAAGACACAGATGCTAGTTATGCTAGCCAAAAAATCCTGTTTACAATGTCCTATACCTAGGCTAAAGGAAGCCTGTCCCCAGTTGGCTCTGATTGGGAAATAAAGTTGCCAATGCCCAGTGGTAGGACAGAATGAAAGAGGTACGACTTTTAGGATTCCTGGGCAAGAAATGCAGGGGAGAAGAAGACGGATTCTGTTATGAGAGTGGGTAGGGCAGACCATGCCATAACAAGGAAGCAGAGAGATTAACGTTAAGAGTCTGCCGATATATAAGAACCCGGGAAAGTGGCTCCAGGGGCCACTCCCCCGATTGGGTCTGAGGTAGCAGAGATGAAATATAGATTTAAAAAAATGTTAACTAAGGAATACCAGAGGGGAGTGTGTGCTAGCCATGGGAAGGTTTGGAAGTGTCCAGCCATTGAGCTAATAAGGCATATTAAAAATAGCACTGCGTATGTGTGTCTTTAATTCTAGAATCCAGAGAGCTCCTACAGGTGGTAAAGAGGTGCCATTACCCACTGAGAGCCAGAGCGGATTAACAATTCACCGCTACAGAAAGGCTTCTAATTTCTTACAAGACATTTGAAGGTCCTATACATTCTAACTCAAGATGGGTGGTCACTGTTATTCCCAAAGGCCAAATAAAAATAAGTACTATAAGGAATACAGATAGGAAACATGGATCAGACAAAGGAAAAACAAAACATCCCAAAGATGCCTACCCATGTTAATAATCTAAAGAATTCAAACAACTAAATAAAAAGGCACGATAATCACTCCATATGTAACAAGAATATCGGAAACCACCATGCAATAAACTATGAGAAGCACAGTGACACAGCTGAAAATGCCATATTGAATGGCAAATAACAAAGGAGCTCCAAACACTAGAAAAAGTCTGGCAGGAGGAAGGATGCCTCAGCAAAGAGGAAGCTGCCAGAAAAGCATGAAAAAAAGACACTAAGAACATGGAAGACCTGTGGGGAGACTCAGCAGGTAAAGGTGCTTGGAGTGCACTGTAAGGACCTCAAGTGGGTCCCTAGTAACAAGGTACAGTGTTTCTTAAACTCTGCCCCTACATAAGCATAGCATGATATGTGGTCCTACATATACAAACAGATTCAATAAGGAAAGAAAATAATATAAAGAAGAAAGTAAAAGAAAGGACTGGGGGGGGGGGGGACGACCCTGAAGAGATCCTGTAAAGTATTTATGGAACACTCTACATAGAATAAAAAAAGAGGACAAAATCAGAATGGTGTTACATGTTTGTAATCTTAGTTCTTGGATGGTATAGGCAGGGATACCAGGTGTTCAAGGGCAGCCTCATCTGCATAGGGAGTTTAAAGCTAGTCTGTGAGATACGAAGAGGTCTCTTTAAAAAAAAAAAAAAAAGCAAATAAAAAAGGAAAAAAATTACATTTTAAGAAATGTGGTATTTAAACTTACACTGTGTAAAATAAGTGATGGAAACTAAAACTTCCAACAAATGCCAGTCTAGGTAACACTGAAGAAATTCAAGAAGACGAAGCAAGCTGTGCATGCAAGAGTTCTGGCTTTCCGCCAGGGCAGCCATCTTCCAGTAACTCACCAAGATGACGAACACAAAAGGAAAGAGGAGAGGTACTCGGTATATGTTCTCTAGACCTATTAGGAAACATGGAGTTGTTCCTTTGGCCACATACATGCGAATCTACAAGAAAGGTGATATTGTAGACATCAAGGGAATGGGCACTATTCAAAAAGGAATGCCGCATTAAGTGTTACCACGGCAAAACCGGAAGAGTCTACAATGTCACCCAGCATGCCGTGGGTATCATTGTAAACAAGCAAGTTAAAAGCAAGATTCTGGCCAAGAGGATCAATGTGCAGACTGAGCACATCAAGCACTCAAAGAGCAGAGACGGCTTCCTGAAGCAGGTGAAGGACAATGATCAGAAGAAAAAGGAAGCCAAAGGGAAGGGCACCTGGGTTCAGCTGAAGCGCCCACTTTGTGAGGACTAACGGAAAGGAGCCTGAGCTGCTGGAGCCCATTCCATACAAATTCATGGCCTAATGTATACAAAGGAAATAAAGGACCTGGACTGCAAAGTGTTTTCCTTAGGTTGAAGTGTGGTGTCTTCTCCCTGAAAGAAAATGTTAAAGCAAAGTTTCATTGTCTTTGCTGTTCAGATTTTACTAATTGTTCTTCTAAATGATATTGCTTAGTGTGCAGAAAATATATTCTTGATTAGAAAATAGTAAAAAAAAAAAAAAAAAAGAAAAGAAAAGAGTTCTAACAGGAGCAGGAAAACAACAGCTCCTTTACCCAGGAGGTGTGTCTGTAAAATCCTTAACAGTTTACCTCAGCAGAGATAGCAGGGAAGCTGAGGGATGTTGTGTCACACAGGGTGGAAGGAAAAGAACAAGAAAAGCATGGATACACAGACCAAGTTGGTCCCTAACAGACCTGGAGAGCAGAGAAGTCAACAGAACAAAAACCGGAGCCTGTGGGAGAGTTGGAATGAGGAGAAACTTATGCATTACAAACAGTCAAAGCAGCAGAGGGAAACTGCAAGGAGGAGGATGTCAGCAGACAGACTTGCAAGTCACTAGTAGAATGATAAAAAGTCGCTAAACCCAGTCCCCCACCAACTCCCTCCCTTGCAGGGTTTTTTTTTTTTTTTTTTGAGGCAAGGTCTTAAAATGGACCTGGAGGTCATGGAACTCATAATGTAGATGAGGCTGGCCTACCTTTTCCTTCCAAGTGTTGGGGTTAAAGACACATGCCACCTGACCCAGTCACTCTGAAGAAAGTAGACTCTGGTAAAAGCATCTTTATAACGTGAGAGACAAGAAACACATTTTCTACTTTCTTTACCTGTGAGATGGCATAGGCCAGGTTGTGAAATTTAACTTCCCTTCTTTTGAATGGAGGCTGGTCCTAGACACAAGCCTGGACCAATAGAATAGAGAAAAGTAGAAGTCCGAGAACTCTTGCACACCATGAATGTGTCCCTAAAAGACATTCCTTTGTTGAAACCGAACAGTCCTGACTAGCAGGAGCTTATGGGGAAGTAAAAGCTAGGTGCAAATAGAAGACTGGATTCCCAATTAGCTTCTAGCTACTAGTGACTCCCTTTTGGACACAGAATATCTATGGATTAAAGAACATGTTGCCTTGGGGGCTGGAGAGATGGCTCAGCGGTTAAGAGCACCCGACTGCTCTTCCAGAGGTCATGAGTTCAATTCCCAGCAACCACATGGTGGCTCACAACCATCTGTAAAGAGATCTGATGCCCTCTTCTGGTGTATCTGAAGACAGCTACAGTGTACTTATATATAATAAATAAATAAATCTTTAAAAAAAAAAAAAAAAAAAAGAACATGTTGCCTTAAAACCACAACAAAGTGTGAGAAAGTAGCCAACCCACAGGTCTCTGGCCCAGCTTTTGACCCCACATGGATGTCATAACATGCAGCAATCAGTAATTCTTGTTTTTAGCCAACACATCTTATAATAATATAACTTAAGAGTGCCTATTTGGAACATTGGACATGGTAGGGGAGACCATAAGTGTTATTTACTTGCAAACTAATATGCTTCTAAAATATGTATTCCAAGTAAACAACACATGTTTTGCTCTGTATGTTCAATTTACAAATCTACCAGTGGTTTTAAATATTCAGTACAATGTTACTACTTGTTCCTAAAGAAATATTAAGTGCAGCCCATCCTGTAAACAGCTGAGGCTGAGAAGCTCATCCGTTTAATTTTTATTTAGCCACCTCATAGAAGATAATAGTTGTATGTCTTTGAAAAAGTCTGCCAAACCATCTGACTCATACTTTTCAACTCAAAATATGTCACTGCATTTGAGAACAACTACAGATAGACTCAAGAATGGAAATATTTATAAACCAAAAGGAGAAAATGCTAAAAATCTGTGCTTCATGTTTTTCACTCTTTGCATGTTTCTGTCTCCCATTCAAGTCTACACATATAACTTCTGTATCTTCTCTCCATGTTACCCAACATATGTCTCACAGATCACCAGAAAATGAACATCATCATCCCACAAAGTTTCCTTTTGGAGTTTTCCCAAGAACAACATGTCTAACACAACAATGGTCACTATATGTGAGTTTCTAAAATGAGTAACTCCTTCCCTCTTATCTTTACTTGCACAAACATTAGAATACAAACAAAAGAGCCTTATAGGAAAAGGCAAAACTGCACATCATGGGAGTCTGAATTCCTCACCCAAAGAGGAAGAAGAAACTCACTTTAGCAGCTTACTGGTTGAATGTGACCCACAGAGAACGCAGTTGTCATTATCCACATGCAGAGCTACAATGATGTTCAGGCTAAGTATAAGAAAATGTTCCACACACAGTTGAACCTGTTGTGCAAATCCTGGGCAAGTCATCCAAGCTCCATAGACAGACAGAGGAGTGTAAACACTGGAAGGCTACATTGATTGCAGTAGAAAACT
The DNA here is from genome assembly GCF_021556685.1 of Rattus norvegicus. Lineage (NCBI taxonomy): Eukaryota > Metazoa > Chordata > Mammalia > Rodentia > Muridae > Rattus > Rattus norvegicus. The sequence goes on from NC_141534.1 coordinate 36,402,272, forward strand.
GGGAAATGATGGATGTCTCAGATGGCATGGAAAGGAGCAGATTGGAAGACTCCAGGAAAGAACAGAAGAACGCACTACGAAGTCATAACAGAAATGAACTGAAATTAACAAAAGCACGTTAGTGAAAAAATATTAAATTCCAGGCCAAACAGTCAAAAGAACTTCTCCACCACATGTAGAAATTTTGAAAATCAGCAAAGTGTCGGTTGGATGGGTTTCTGTCTGGTTGCTGGTGCTAAGTCAGATGACAGGGGCCATAAAATGTATTTAGCGTATCCATAAACTACTATTTTAAAATATTTTTCACAAGGCTCATTTCACCTAGGCTGACCTTAAACTTTCTAAGCAGAGTGAAACTGTGAACTCCCGATTTCCTACTTCTACCTCCCAAATTTCCAATGGCAGGGTTACACCTCAGAATATGCTGCAATTGCAGGTGCGCTTACTTAAAATTATGCCTACATGAAGGGTCTGCACATTGTAAGGGAGCATGCTCCTGCATCTATGCATTGTAAGAGCTTTGATGCATAAGGCAATGAAAACAGTGATGTTCCTACAGATTGGCGACATTTACTGGGAAGTATCTGTATTTTAATTATAGTTACAAAATCCACAGAAAATTCTGATACATGAGCATGGTGGTCATACAAGACTTAAGAGAAAAAAAAAATGCAGTGAAATTAACGAGACCCAATGTCTGTTCACCTTAACTGACTTCGATATTGTTCGAGTGGCTATTCTAGGAAAGCTTAATAACACTTGTTTTTTTTTTTTTTTTTTTTAATACCATGTTTTGTTTGTGACAGGTGTTTTGTGTAGCCCTGGCTGTCCTGTAACTTGCTCTGTAGATCAGGTTGGCCTCAAACTTGGGGATCCACATGTCTCTGCCTCCCCAGTGCTGTGATTAAAGGTGTTTATCACCACCACCATTGCTAAAAACACCAAGTTCCTCATGAGTAGACTTTTTAATGCCATAAGTCAGTTTCTAGCACATAAACACTTGGTTTGACTGACGTGTAACAAATTAGGCACACAAAAGACTGAGCAGCCTACCCTGTACAAACTACAGGACCCCGAGTGAACCGAAGCTCTTCAAATTCATCTTTTACTTTAAAAAAATTTTTGTTTTTGTTTATTTTGTTTATTTACATTTCAAATGTTATCCCCCTTCCCGGTTTCCCCTCCAACCCCCACCTCCCATCCCACACTCCCTCCCCCCATCTTTTACTCTTTTGACACAGTATAAATACTGGGATAAAGAGTTCAAGAAGAACTGTTTAAGGAGAATCATGGAATGCAGATACCACATCTAGTGACAGTCAGTTTTAGATGTTCTACACAGTAGACAATGACAGACTAAAAGCATGGATTAGAGAGTTTTGTAAGCATTCTGTCAGGTATGCGGAGCTATTTCTCTTTCCCAGAGAAACTCAAGCACCTTTGTCTGTTTACTGTCAATTCCTAGATACACTTGTAGCTTCATTACCATCTCGTAAGAATTAATGACATCATAATTCCCAATGGAATTGGATGAGTTATTATTCTTTAGTACAGTATAGGATCAGTAATTTCTTGTTGTGCAAAACTAGAGTTTTTTTCTTTAGAGAATCATTCTAGGTCTACATGGGAGTGTTAGGCTGAGGATTCAGGTCACAGAGGTGATCATGAAGTATTCCTATTTAAAACAGCAGTTCATAAATCTAACTGTGCTCCAAAGAAAACGAGACTATCAGCTCACACATCAATCTCCCTCGCAAAACTCTGGGTTCTTAGAAACTAGTAACTTTATAAACTTCTATCAACGCAAACTAAAAGTACTAGATCGACTATAAAGCACAGGAGGGATCGTACCTCCACTTGGTCTAGGTGTCCTGAGAAAACTGACAACAGCAAGGAAGGTGTGGGCCAACTAGTCCACAGCCAATCTGTAATGTGTGAGCCCACCATCACCTCCAGGTGCAGGCTGTGAGCTGACACGCTTGGCCGAGCAATCCTGGATTTTCCACACTTCCTGATTCCTGTCCTAACAATCCAGCCCCTATAACAGAAGCTCAGTGTGGACCAAGGCAGCCTCCTGTGCTCACAGAGCATTCACTTCCAGCACCAACCGCACGACCTCTCCCAGGCCCCAACAGGCTTCCAGGCGCTGTGGCCCAGCCTAGAACAGCAGGTCTCCACCAAGTCTGTTCTTCCCGCCTCGGGGCCAGCCCTCCTCCGCTTCCTCAGAGCTGGACCCGCCCAGGGTCCCTGCAACCTGCATGGGTGCGTGGCACCCTGGACCAACCTCCATGTCAGCGATGCAACCCGAATGCGGAGCAGGACCAGAGAATCGCCCAACTTTGCGAGAAAATGCACTAATGCAGACGCAATGCGGAAGTGCCGTTTTCACAATGGCTCCTTGTGAAGCGTTACAGCGGAAGACTACACTTCCCACAGGTCTGTGCGACGAGGCGCCAGGAACTCAAGCTGGTGACTTGCTTGTTTCCTGTGTATCGCCCCCTCTGCAGGTGAGGATGGATGGGAGCTCGAGCTGCCCCTGCCTTGGGACAGGCATAGGGAATTGGGCTGCTTTAAAACTCCCGGATTCAGAGAAAGGACTGGAAGAGCTTGAAGGGGCTCGAGACCACATATGAACAACAATGCCAAGCAACCAGAGCTTTCAGGGATTAAGCCACTACCCAAAGACTATACATGGACTGACCCTGGGCTCCAACCTCATAGGTAGCAATGAATAGCCTAGTAAGGGCACCAGTGGAAGGGGAAGCCCTTGGTCCTGCCAAGACTGAACCCCCAGTGAACGTGATTGTTGTGGGGAGGGTGGAATGGGGGTAGAATGGGGAGGGGAAGCCCATATAGAAGGGGAGGGGGACGGGTTAGGGGGATGTTGGCCCAGAAACCGGGAAGGGGAATAACAATCAAAATGTAAATAAGAAATAATCAAGTTAATAAAGATGAAAAAAAAAAAACCAAAAAAAAATCAGACCATATACAGAAACATATACATTTGGTGTCCTATATTTGTATTATATACTCTAAACATACACATATCTCACAGGAGAAAGTCATCATATGGGAAGAGGTACTTCTCAACAGAATAAACACAATCACAAATAAAAAAAAAAAACACTGAAAATGCAGATTCTGATATAGAGGCTCTGGCTGAGGTCTGATTTTCGAGCATGTACAGAGTTCGGTAATGACAGCACATGATGGACCTCAGTTTAAGCAGCCAATGGAGACAACAAGGAAGGAATTACAAGCATTTTAAAAATCCCAGCAAGTATAGACATAACTTTGAATGTTTAAAATACAGTAGATGTCACTCTTACACTGTGATTTCTTCTTCCCTTGCTCTTATTTTTTTCTCATACAGGTATTCATGTATTTGGTATATTCCAAAAGCAAGCTTTGTGATATCTGTGTATAGTAGTACCCATTGCATTACCTAAATACATCCCAGTGGCAGTGGCATTCCTTGCTACCACCCCAATGCTCTGAGTTCCTGAATGAAACACAGACACACACACACACACACACACACACACACACACACACACACACACTGTCTGGGCCACTCCCTACCCTCCATCTACCTCTCTCCAATATTCCTGAGTTATTACTTACAAAATCCTATACTCTCTCTTTGCCGCTGTGGACCCAGTCAGGCATGCCTTTTGGGCTGCTATCCCCTAGCTATTACATGATGGCTATGCTCTCTGTCTTGCAGCTTCTCAGGCATCTTTCCTCTCCTCCTTCTCCCAGTATAGTGGATCACTTCTCCTTCTGCTGTCCCTAGCCTGGGAGTCCTAAAAGTCCCACTTCTTTTTGCCTTGCCCAGCCATTGGCTGCCAGCAACTTTATTTACCAATCAGAACTAACTGGGGACAGTCCCTCAGTGTCTTTCATGTGGAAGTGCAAACTCTCATGAAAATAATTTTGGGGCCCCAACTTAACCCAATATAAGCAGCATTAGCACTGCATCTGTGCCTTTGTCTGCCAAGTCCCAAAATTTTAATTTGTGATGCTACTTACGAGTCTGTGTTATTTTAAAATTTCTACATTATAGTTTTTTAATCATCACATCACATAAAAGTCCCAAATAATCTATGAAAGCAGTAATGTTACTTTTTCTATCTATGATTAAATGACAAAAGCTCTGAAATTTTATATATTAATGAGGTATTTTGAAACAATTGTTAAAGGTATAGTTTTCAAAATCTTCTTATCTGTTTCAATATATTTGCTCATCTTTTTTTTCTTTCTTTTTTTTTTTTTCGGAGCTGAGGACCAAACCCAGGGCTTTGCGCTTTCTAGGCAAGCGCTCTACCACTGAGCTAAATCCCCAACCCCGTATTTGCTCATCTTATCATTTTTTTTTCTGCTTAAAATGTCCAAAATCCTGTCTTCTGGGCTTCTGAAATAGATAGCACATAATAATTATCCACAGTTAACATTCTGGACCACAGTAAACAAGCTTCTTTCTATCTACCTATAGTGGGGTATACAGTGATCATCAGTTCTTCAGGTCTTCTCTTCTAATAGAAGTGATTGGGGTGAGAACGCATTCTATATCCTCCAATTTCCTAGTTTATTCTTCAGGATATAAATAGTGGGACAGATATCCAACTTCTGTCTGATTTCAGACTCGATCAAGGAATTGACTTCTGATTTGCCTCCCTTAGGGAGCTAATTGGAAGGGAAGACCATTATAGTTTGAACGGTATGGTCAAGACCATTGAAAAAGGCTGCAACAGTGTAGAGATGTTCCTATAATACATTTGAGAAATCTTAGATATTTTAGCCTAGAACACTCACTGTTATTCCCAAAGCTCCCAAATCACAAAGCAATATAAAACGTATAAATAGGAAACATGGGCCAGACAAAGGGAAAAACACCCCCTCCACATACACACATCCCCAAAACAAAACACACAAAAGCCAGAATATTCCAAAGATGCACTGAACCTCTGTTAATGTTAATGACTTAAGAATTCAGACAACTAAACAAAAAGTTAAGATAATAACTGTATATGTAATCAAGATCAGAAATCAATAAAGTACAAAAGTATAAGGATGGGGCTGAAAATTCCATACTAAGTAGAAAAACAAACAAATATCCTACCACCAAGTTTGGTCCTGCAGAAGGGAGCCTTGACAAAGATGAAGACTGACAGAAGTTAAAATTAGCATGAAGGCCACCCTGGCAATAAGTACAGAGACAATTTTTGTTGGTGCTGTTGTTACATCAGTTATCAGTTGGAGGTCCTTTGTTTATCCTAGCTTGATGCCTGGCTTAGTGGCCAAAGATGTCTCTCATACCTAGGACTCATAAAAATCAAACCAAATCAAATCAAATCAAATGCAGTGAGGAAGAAGACAGAGACATGTGGACTACCATGCCACCCACAGCCCATGGCAGCACTAGTTCATAGACAGCTGCTTGCCACCATGCCATGCAGCACAGATGGAGGTTGTCACCCAGGGGCCCCACTCACGTGGCCAGCCTAGAGCAGGCGTCAACACAGTGTGCACGTAAAAGAGAGATATATGGTCTTCAACTTAAAGAATTTGAAGAAAATAATGGACACCAAAATTTGAACAAAAGACAGTCCAGAAACCTCTGAAGATAGTTAAGCTTAACAATGGGTTAAGTTAGCTGTTTAAGCTAAAATTCTGATAGACACAGGAGAACAATGGCTCCTGACCCAGGAGCTTCTGTACAATGTTCACTAGATTATCATAGTAGAAACAGCAGTCCAGAGAGCTGAGGGATTACACATCACACACAATAGATCAAAAAGAACAGGGATTGCAAAGATTATATGGATTCATTTCTAATTGTGAGTTGCCAATAATATGCCAGTGCAAATTAAAGAAATTTTAAAAAGCACTGCCTTTTGGAGTCTTTTAACCAAGAATGCATCTGGATTCGATCCTTCTACTTCATGTTCTTCGTGTCTTCTGTCATCTGTCTGTCATATGTGTTAACAGCATAAAAAGCATCACATGGGTGAAGGAATGGAGTACTGTATGGAACCTTTTAGCAGAGTTTTACAAGTGATTAAATTACTTGCATCAACGGATTCCAGCAGACCCAGATAACCAACATAATTGTTTATCAACCAAAATCCATAAATTATGCTTTCAGTGCTTATGATAGATTCCAAGAAGTTGCCTTGAAATTCTGTATTTGCTGCTTTCAGCATATGATACACATGCATTGTTCTGGGTCAGAAACATGGTGAAGTACATGAAAGAGCAGAATGAAGATGGAAACATTATTCTACAAGAGACTAGAGCATAACCGCAATGGAGAATTAGCTGTGAAGATTACCCCTGAATGCTTCCAGCACAGACTACCATTTTTAACTGTTCTGTATGGGAAGTGTCTGATGTGCCTAGACCTCTCTCTTCCTTGTGCAATGTCTGTGTGTGGACAGCAGAAGGCCTGCCATCAGGACATTGTTTAGTGGGGTTTTAACTGAAGCAATTAAAGGCAACATTTCAAGGGTACTTAAGACTGGCAATTTTTCATTTTACCTGGAAAAGTATAAATGCTTTCTGGTCAAGAGCAAATTATAATTCATTAAAACTCAGAATTCTCACTAATTCTCTAATAGAGAGTCCAAGTTTTTCCCATTGAATGGAGGCCTGTCCTAAAGACAATCTATCTGTAAGAGATGCAAACAGATGGCTGAATTCCCAATAATCTCCCAAATATTGGTAACCCTCCATGTCAGCCTTGGGCTATCTATCAAATACAAAACACTGTTGCTGTAAAATTATAAAAACCTTCTTTTGTCCTCACTAGATCTGACACCTTAGTGCCCTATGACATCTTAGGTATTTTCATCTCAGGCAGTAAAGCATCTCACCCACTTTGCTCCATCCCATATCACACTGCGGATGGCTACTCTCTGAGCCTGGCAACAATCTCTCTACCCATCTAATCCCCAAGGCAGGTTGCCACCATACCAGACATACACATCCAAATTCCTTGGCGGTTCAGTGTCTCTAGCCACCACATACTTTCTTGAACTCAATTAAATCACCACATGAAAGAACAATCAAAACAATAACCTCTGATCCAATTGATAATATATAATTGCCCACCTAGATATGCAAAGTCCTGTACACATCTGTCCCTTAAGAATAGTCATAACAACCTGCAAATGTGCAGAGAGGAATCTTAACATCTGCCTCCATGTTCTCTTGGTCTCCCCTCCTGTCTCCTCCTCCTCTCTAAAACTTTTCTCCCACTCATCCTTCCTTCTCATCCAATGATAGGCCTCCTCCTATCTTGTACCTGCCTTTACCTGCACAATGACATCATCCTACAGAATACAGTGCCATAAAAATACACTCTTCTCTGAGAGCAGCACATAATCCTCCTCTGATTTTCAGGATATAGCAGTGTGAGAAGATGGTCATGTACCTTTAGATGTCTCAGGAACTGAAAGTTCAGAGACGGAAATGTCTCACACCATCATGATCCTGATGAGTTCAACAGCTGTGATGAATTCAACTGCTGCATCCATTATTTCCCAGCAGAGAGGAGAGAAATTAATTGCAGCTATTAAGAACATGACTGTTCCAAAAAAGTCTTTTCCCCCTTTTGGGAAAGTTTTGTTTAGCATGATTCAGAATAATAGTGACTCTTTTAGAAAGGTGGATAAGTTCCAACAAGTTGAACAAACTTATCAAGAGTTAACTAGAAGGAAAAGAGAAATTAACATTGAGCAAGAAATGAAAGAAATTATAGAATGGTCACAAACGTTTCCATATTATTCTGAGGGGCCATAAATATAGAGTTTAAATTTTATTAAAACAAAGGTAAATGTTGAATGGATATCTGGTGCCCACAAGTCTGGCAGTATAACTGCAGTTTTCTAAACTATTGTTTGCGGCTGAGAATTGTTTCCTAGACTCTACGTTCAGCTTTCCTCCTTGCAAGGGACATTTGGTGAGGTGATGAATAAGAACTGGATGATTGCCAATTATGATGTTCTTGTTCTAACTGCTTAAATCTATGCCAAGAAGTAAAGCTTTTCGCAGCAGCACACACCTCGAGTTTGTGTCTGTCTGTTGCCCCGAATCCTTTCTCTACCTGAAATCCAAGCCTTGGTCCCTCTGCTGACACACTCCCTTGGGTGGTCTGCAGCAATCAATGAACTTTAAATTTTTGGGGAGTGGTTGTTGCTCAAGACAAGATTCAAAGGCAATATCCTTTTCAATATTTGGGACATCAAGTTATATCCTAAACAAATTGTGGCACAGAAAATTCAAATAAAAAAAGGACATTTTACTTACTTTAAATGATTTTCAAAAGTTTTTAGGAGATGTTATTTGACTAAAACCTCATCTTAAGCTTACCACAGGAGAACTTAAACCTCTGTTTGATATTCTTAAGGGGATGCAAATTTTAATGCCCCTTGAAAATTAACTATTGAGGGACAAATAGTTTTGCAGAAAGTAGAGGAAGCTATTAGTCAACACCAGATACATTATATAGATTATGATTAATTGTTGGCTGTTTGCACCCAAAGTAGTCTTTTGGCAAAAGACCATTGGTGTAGATTCATCTTTCTTCTCCAAAGAAAGTTTTAACACCTTATTATGAAGCTGTTACTATGTTAATACAAAATTATAGGATGGAATCATGAAAGTATTTTGGGAAAGAACCTGCTGAAATATTTATCGCTTATTCCAAACAGCAATTAAATTGGTTATTGCAAGAATACTGGTACTTGGCCTATTGTATTTGCAAAATTGATAATCATTATCCAAAAGAGAAGATGTTACAATTTTCCTTTATGCATGCTTTTGTATTTTCTGTAAATTTACACATGCAACCCACAGAGAATGCTCTTACTGTATTTACAGATGGCTCATCTAAGGGGGGGACAATATATATCATTGGATCACAAGTTTATTCTCTTGAATTTCCCCCTGCTTCAGCACAAATTATTGAATTATGTGCTGTAGCCACTGCTTCTTGAAATGTTGGAAAGTCAGGCTTTCAATTTGTATAGTGATAACTAATATATAACTTATGGTTTTCAATTGCTTGAAATTGTTTCTGTTTTAGATACTACTAATTCTCAGATTTTGCAATTATTTACATAAATACAACCTAATTTAAGAGGATATACTGTTTCTTCACTTTACAGGACATTTAAGAGCTCATACTGGATGGCCCAGACCCCTTAGTGAGGGCAATGCCACAGCAGATTTGTATCCCAGGAGGTTATAAGCTTTACACAGGAACAATTAGCCAAACATTCTTATTCTTTACACCATCAAAATAGTTGTAGCTTGAGACAACAAACAGGCATTTCTAGACAATGTGCAAGTTAAATTGTAAAGACTTGTCCTGAATGTCCTCAATTTCTTCTTGTACCATATAATGGTGTTAATCCTTGAGAACTTATATCTAATCAATTATGGCAAATGGATGTTAACCATATTTCTGGCTTGGGGAAATTAAAATATTTACTTGTCCAGGATCTTCTAGCTTTCATAGTCTCTTTAATAAGTCTGGTATAATTGTGATAGGTCTGCCTTTATATGTTATTTGACCTTTTTCCCTTACTGCTCTCAATATTCTTTCCTTGTTTTCTGTATTTGGTGTTTTGACTATTATGTGGCAGGAGGTGTTTCTTTTCTGGTCCAATCTATTTGGATTTCTGTAGGCTTCTTATATGTTTATGGGCATCTGTTTCTTTAGGTTAGGGAAGATTTTTACTATAATTTTGTTGAAGAAATTTACTGACCCTTTAAGTTGGGAATCTTTAGTCTCTTCTTGGGTTTGATCTTTTTGTTGTGCCTCAATTTCCTGGATGTTTTGGGTTAGGAGCTTTTTGCGTTTTGCATTTTCTTTGATGTTTGTGCCAATGTTTTCTATGGTATCTTCTGCCCCTGAGGTTCTTCCTTCTATCTCTTGTATTCCATTGGTAATACTTTCATCTATGACTCCTGATCTCTTTCTTACGTTTTCTATCTCCAGGGTTGTTTCCCTTTGTGCTTTCTTTATTGTTTCTATTGCCATTTTTAGATCCTGGATGATTTTGTTCAAATCCTTCACCTGTTTGTTTGCGTTTTCCTATAATTCTTTAAGTGATTTTTTATGGTTCCTCTTTAAGTTCTTCTACCTGTTTACCTGTGTTCTCCTGAATTTCTTTAAGGGAATTATTTATATCCTTCTTAAAGTCCTCTAACCTCATAATGAGATATGGTTTTAAATCAAAATCTTGCTTTTACAGTGTGTTGGGGGTATCCAGGGCTTGCTGTGGTGGGGGAACTGAGTTCTGATGATGCTAAGTGGCCTTGGTTTCTGTTGCTTAGGTTATTGTCCTTGCCTCTTGCCATCTGCTTATCTCTTGTGTTATCTGGTTTTTCTGCCTCTGTCAGTGGCTTGACCCTCCTGTAGGCCTGTGTGTCAGCACTGCTGGAGACCAGCTTTCTCCTGGCAGGACCTGGTTACAGAGAACTGTGGCATAGGGTCAGCTCCAGGCACAGGCGGAAACTGGAAGGATCCTGTCCCAGACTGCTCCTTAGTTTCTATGTCCTGAACGCTCTAGTGGGGTTTCTTTTGGGCCAGGAATGTGAGCAGAAGTAGTGGTCTCACCTGTGCTCTCAGGATTGTCTGCACTTCTGAGAATCCAGCTCTATCCTGGCTGGATCAGCTCCCTCTTCTTGCTTTCATAGTCTCTGTTGAGAAGACTGGTGTAATTCTAATAGGCCTACCTTTATATGTTATTTCGTCTTTCCCTTGCAGCTTTTAATATTCTTTCTTTGTTCTGTGGGTTTAGTGTTTTGACTATTGCGTGATGAGAGGATTTTCTTTTCTGGTCCCACTTATTTGGTGTTCTATAGGCTTCTTGTACCTTTATAGCTGTCTCTTTTTTGAGGTTGGGGAAGTTTTCATCTATGATTTTGTTGAACATGTTTTTGGGTCCTTTGAGTTGGGAATCTTTGTTCTCCTCTATTCCAATTATTCTTAGATTTGGTCTTTTCATTGTGTCCTGAATTTCCTGGATGTTTCAGGTTAGGAGTTTTTTGCTTTTTTTTTTTTTTGAATTTTCTTTGACAGTTGTATCAATTTCTTCTAAGGTATCTTCTATACCTGATATTCTCTCTGCTATCTCTTGAATTTCTGTTGGTGATACTTACATCTGTAATTCCTGACCTCTTTCCTAGATTTTCCATTTCCAGGTTTGCCTCCATTTGTGTTTTCTTTATTGTTTTTACTTCCACTTTTAGGTCTTGGACCACTTTATGCTATTCCTTCACCTGTTTAATTGTATTTTCCTGTATGTCTTTAAGGAATTTGTTTCCTCTTTAATGGCTTCTATCTGCTTACCTGCATTTTCCTGTGTTTCTTTCAGTGAGTTATTTATGTCCTCCTTAAAGGACTCTTATCTTCATGAGATAGGATTGTAGGTGAGCTTCCAGATTTTCAGGTCTGTTGATATATTCAGGGCTTGCTGTGGTGTGAGAACTGGGTTCTTTTTTTTTTTTTTTTCAGAGCTGGGGACCGAACCCAGGGCCTTGCGCTTGCTAGGCAAGCGCTCTACCACTAACCTAAATCCCCAACCCCGAGAACTGGGTTCTTAATGATGACCATGTATACTGGCTTCTGTGGCTTATGACCTTACTCTTGTCCCTCACCATCCGGTTATCCCCGGTGTTTACTGGTCTGGGTGACTTTGTCTGGAGTTTGCCTCTTTTGTCACTGGGTTGCTACAGGTCTCCTGGTAGACCTGCTGCACTAGCTATAGCAGATCTACTGTGGTGCCTTCCAATTGGAGGGTCTTCAGGGAGGCAAAGCAGCTGCTGATTAGTTGCCCAGGCTGCAGTAGATCTCCTAAGAGAGCTTCAGATTGTTGCCTCTTCAAAGGAGCAGTCAAACTGTTATCCTGAGAGGATTTTCTTTTCTGGTCCCACTTATTTGGTGTTCTATAGGCTTCTTGTACCTTTATAGCTGTCTCTCTCTTGTTATGTGTGAAGCTGTTTTCCAGGAGGGCCTATGTAATGTGGTTTCTGTTTCCGTTTGCAGTAGAACTCTAGCGAGGCTTTCAGTCTTTTGAGTCAGTTGCCCTGTATGCCACAGAGCCCCAGGGAGGTCTTCAGATTGTGGACCTGGCAGAATGGGAGTGGTATTTGGTGGGTGGGATGGGGGTCGGGGGATGGTGATTCCCTGAGTGCACTGGGTTCCCAGCGGCAGCTGTAGGACTTCAGGAGGCTTCTTACCAAATACCAGCATATAGCCTCTTCCAGGGGAGTAGACTAGTTAGCCATCTTTCCCAGCAGAAAGGACCAGGCAGAAGCTCATCTAAACAGCATTAATGGATGAAAGTTCATCTTTTTATTGATGTGCACAAAATCTGCTCAGTAGGGTGGGTTTACGCCCAGGGATTACTATATTAATTGAATAATGAGAGAAAAGGTATATCAGCTACAGGAAGCAATCCTGAGATGAAGTCTCACTGGGACCTTGCCTCGTAGAGCTCATCTATCACAGACAATGCAAAAATGGTGGGCCACCTTCAGGAATGTCACCTGGTAGCCTTTAGCCTCTCCTAGATCAGCTCCTGACACTGAGAATGTCAGATGGTTTTCAGGAACATCAGAAATCTGTTAATATGGTATTCAAAATGTATTAATTTTTGACAATGAGAAATGTCAGCTTACTAGTATGGCAGCACCTCAATACTGCTTCAAATAAGGTGAAGATCATTGAAAAACCTTTCTATGGAATTTGCTGCAAATGTGGCAAACTGTCAATGGGCATGAAACTGCCCTTGCCTCAGTTGCTCACCATATGTCCTCTAAGCTGTGGACCTGCTGGTCACAAAGAAAGTTGAATATCAAACTGCCAGGACAAAGTAAAGAAGTTCTATTTGTTGCCTCACAGAAAAATCTGTCAGATATTATGGGCCAGCATAATGAAGAAATAAATATGCCAACATTACAGAAGACTTTTGGGTAACTGACTGGCGACCAGAAGTCCCTAATATTTCTAGCTATGGAAGCTGTTTGATCTGTACTTCCTATTTATTCAGGAAATATTTATCTCTCCCAAGTTTCTGATAGAGAAGACTAGACAGTTGTAGTATCAAAGTTGTTTAGGATTTAAGAAAATGCTTTAAAGTTTAGAAATGTGTTTTCAGTTAATGCAAGTTATGATAGAAGCCGATTTAGGTACAGAACTTTAGACTCAAGTAGATAGGATAGTACTTTCTCCAAGGTTAATAAACAGTGTGAATGTAATTCTAAGCATACAGTGTGTTTCTTTTTTTTTTAATTATTTATTATGTATACATCATACAGCTTTCTGCCTGCATGTATGTCTTTGCAGGCCAGAAGAGGTCATTGGATCCCATTACAGATGGTTGTGAGCCACCATGTGGTTGCTGGGAATTGAACTCAGGACCTCTGGAAGAGCAGACAGTGCTCTTAACCCCTGAGCCATCTCTCCAGCCCCAGTGTGTTTCTTATTGATGTTAGCATGGAGCCTTTTATTTAGACAGAAAGTGGGAAAGCTGCAGAATATTTTATCACATTTTTGAGCTCCACGATTGTGAACAGGAAAAAAAAAAAAAAAAACTTGATGTGTGGTTCAGTCCTAACATAGGCAATTGTCTACTATGATATCTTATGCAGTGTTCTAGTGCTATGAAGAGACACCAAACCAGGATAACTCTTATAAAACATTTATTGGGCTTGTTTACAGTTTCAGAAGTTTTGTACATTATCATTATTGTAGGGAGCATGCTAGGGAACATGATGCTCGAGAAGTAGCTGAGAATTTTACATTTTGATCCGTAGTCAGTAAGAAGAGGGAGACACTGGGTCTGAGCTTTTGAAACCTTAAATACAACCCCAGTGATACACTTACTCCAATGATGCCACAGTGCTTAATCCTTTTAAAGAAGTGTTCCTGCCTGATGACTAAGCATTCAAATCTCTGAGCCCTTGGGGTCTTACTCCAACCACCACACATGTAAGAAAGTAAAGGCGACAGGAGCTTAAAGCAGGTAGTCATGTTCCATCCACAGTCAGGAAGCAGGAGATTGCAGGGTTTCTTATACTGCAGTTATTTCCAGCACGTGCTTCTAAATCACCAGATCTTCTGATGTCAAATAAACTAAACAGAAAGTGCAAATCAACAATCAGTCTTGCTTCTCACATGATGCTAGAACTCATGGAGTTAACAAAATTTAAGCATTACTTCTTGACCTCTGTTTAAAACACAGATATAATTCAGTTTGTATGTATACGTGGGAGCCCATGTATGGAGGTCAGAGAACAATCTGTAGAGGTAATTTCCTCTATTTTGTAAGTATTTGGAATAGTAACATGGGTATGAGTCTTGTTGTCTTTTAACTTTGTTCCCAAACTTATCATGCTAGCCATAGTCAGAGCTTTAATCCCCATTTCTTCCCCTTTCCCCAACATTACTCTTCTCTCATAAGTAAAATAGGCTACAACTCGAAAGGTCCACAAAGTATTCAACAATTAAAACACTATGAAAGGCCACAGTCCATGTGTCATGTGAGACTAAGGGTAATCTCTTATGTGTGATCTCTTACAACATAAAAATGAGTGACTACATTTCCAACACAATTGTATAATTGAAGTGTTCTGATTCTAAAACAGAAGAAACAAGACAGCAAGAAAGGATCAGCCCAAAATCCAGAAGAAAAAAGTCTGATAGCTGTACTTTTGACAGGATTATGTGAATGATTCCAAAGGCTTTATTTCCTCAATCTTATATGGTTTCTATTTACCATGAAGGTTTCCACAAATATTAGTGTCTGAAGAAGTATTAAAATATTCTGAATATTTAAACATTTGTATTATTTCACTATAGTTCAAACTACCTTGTGCTGAGAAATATAAGAAAGTTTATTAAAGGATTTGCAACATTTTTCACACGTGGAATTTTAGTCTCTATGAATTAAGATGTTTTACATGCTCCTTAGTAAGTACAAAAGACCTTGGAATATTTTTCATACTTGTGTGCTTTCTCTCACACAGGAATTCTTGAATGTTGCTTAAGACCAGAAGACTGTTAATAGTTTTGGCTGCATTCTCCACAACTATGTTTCTCTCCAGTAGGAATTATCCCATGTTTGGACCATGCTATAGAACTTCTAACATATTTGCCACATTCTTTAGATTTATATGGTTTCTCTGCAGAATTGATTCTTTGATGATACTTAATGTTTTTGTTGAGCATTTCAACATATTCTTTGCATTTGTAAATGTCACCACATTATGAGTTACTTTGTGTAGACATGGGTATGAATTTTTAGAGGATAATCAACATTCCTCACATTTGTATGGTTTCCAATGAGTAAAAAGAATCTGGCTAGTTCTAAAAGAGTTGACTTACACTTCACAATTGTCAGGTTTCTCACCTGTGTGAATTTTCTTGTGTTCAGAAAGTAATTATAGACAACAGAAGATCAGGATACATACTTCATATTTGCAGGGTTTCTCTCTCGAGTGACTTCTCTTGTGGTTTAAAAATAATGTTGTACAATGGAAATTCTTGCCACATACTTCACACTTGTAGGGTTTTTCTCCTGTATGAATTTTCTTGTATACACTGAAAGTGATGGTGAAATTCAAGGCCTTTCAACATACTTAACACACTTCTCTCTTGTGTGAATTTTCTTTTCTTGGCACCAAGCAACATACATCAATATTTTTAAAGATATATTTATTTTATGTATGTGACTGTTCTATCTGCATGTACATACCAGAAGAGGGAATCAGATCCCATTATAGATGATTGTGAGCCACAATGTAGTTACTGGGAATTGAGCTCAGAATCTCTGGAAGAGCAACTAGTGCCCTTAACCCTTGAGACATCTCTCTAGCCCCATGAATTTTCTTATGCTTAGAAAGTCTTGATGGATAATGGAAGGCTTTGCCACATACTTCACACTTGTAGGGTTTCTTTCCTGTATGAATTATCTTGTGTTTAGAAAGTAATGATGGATAATGGAAGGCCTTGCCACAAACTTCACACTTGTAGGGTTTTTCTCCTGTATGAATTATCTTGTGATGAGAAAGTTTTGATGGAACATGGAAGGCCTTGCCACATACTTCACATTTGTATGGATTCTCTCCTGTGTGAGTTCTCTTATGTTCAGAAAGTGATGATGGAAAACGGAAGACATTTCCGCATATGTCACACTTGTATGGTTTCTCTCCTGTATGAATTTTCTTGTGGTTGGAAAGTTTTGAAGGATAATGGAAGGCCTTGCCACATACATCACATTTGTGGGGTTTTTCTCCTGTATGAATCATCTTGTGTTTGGAGAGTAATGATGGATAATAGAAGGCCTTGCCACATAGGTCACAATTGTAGGGTTTTTCTCGAGTATGACTTATCTTATGTTTAGAAAGTAATGATGGAAAATGGAAGGCCTTGCCACATTCTTCACACTTGTAGGGTTTCTTTCCTGTATGAATTCTCTTGTGTTTAGATAGTGATGACGAAAAGCGGAAGGCCTTCTCACATACTTCACACTTGTATGGCTTCTCTCCTGTATGAATTCTCCTATGTTTAGATAGTGATGATGACACATGGAAGCCCTTGCCACATACTTCACACTGGTATGGTTTTTCTCCTGTATGAATGATCTTGTGTTTAGAAAGTAATGATGGATAATAGAAGGCCTTCCCACATTCTTCACACTTGTAGGGTTTTTCTCCAGTATGAATTCCCTTGTGTACTAATAATAATGATACAAAGTGGAAGGCCTTTCCACATACTTCACACTTGTATGGTTTTACTCTTGTATGAATCTTCTTATGTTTAGAAAGTCTTGAAGGATAATCGAAGGCCTTTCCACATACTTCACACTTGTATGGTTTCTCTCTTGTATGATTTTTCTTATGTTTAGGAAGTCTTGAAGGATAAACAAAGGCCATGCTACATATTTCACTATTACAGTGACTCTCACCTAGATGAATTCTCTTGTGTTTAGAAAGTAATAATGGAATACAGAAGACCTTTCCACAAACTTCACAACTGTAGGCTTTTTCTACTTTATGAATTCTCTTGTGTTTAGAAAGTGATGATGGTGAACAGAAGGCCTTTCCACAGACTTCACACTTGTATGGTTTTTCTCCTGTATGCATTTTTGTATGGCTAGAAAGTCTTGATGGATAATAGAATGCTTTGTCACATATGTCACACTTGTAGGGTTTTTTTCCTGTATGAATTATCTTGTGTTTAGAAAGTAATGATGAATAATGAAAGGCCTTGCCACATATTTCACACTTGTAGGGTTTTTCTCCTGTATGAATTATCTTATGATGAGAAAGTTTTGATGCAACATGGAATGCCTGGCCACATACTTCACACTTGTAGGGTTTTTCTCCTGTATGAATTATCTTGTGTTTAGAAAGTAACGATGGATAATGAAAGGCCTTGCCACAAACGTCACACTTGTAGGGTTTTTCTCCTGTATGAATTTTCTTGTGTGCAGATAGTGATGACGGAAAGCGGAAGGCCTTTCCACATTCTTTACACTTGTATGGTTTCTCTCCTGTGTGAATTCTCTTGTGTTTAGATAGTGATGGTGGAAAACAGAAGGCCTTTCCACATACTTCACACTGGTATGGTTTCTCTCCTGTATGAATTCTCTTATGGTTGGAAAGTCTTGATGGATAATAGAAGGCCTTGCCACATACATCACACTTGTACAGTTTTTCTCCTGTATGAACTGTTCTGTGTTTAGAAAGTAATGATGCAACATGGAAGGCCTTGCCACATACTTCACACTTGTAGGGCTTCTCTCCTGTACAAATTTTATGTTTAGAAAGTCTTGAAGGATAAACAAAAGCTTTACCACATACTTCACTGTTATAGTAATTATCTCCTGTATGAATTCTCCTGTGTTTAGAAAGCGATGACAGAGAGCGGAAGGCCTTTCCACAGGCTTCACACTTGTATGGTTTCTCTTCTGTATGCATTTTTGAATGGGTAGAAAGTCTTGATGGATAATCGAAAGCCTTGCCACATACTTCACACTTGTAGGGATTTTCTTCTCTGTGAATTATCTGGTGCTTAGAAAGTAGTGATAAAAAGCGGAAGGCCTTTCCACATACTTCACACTTGTATGGTTTCTCTTCTGAATGAATTTTCCTATGGTTGGAAA
Organism: Rattus norvegicus; assembly: GCF_021556685.1. Taxonomy (NCBI): domain Eukaryota; kingdom Metazoa; phylum Chordata; class Mammalia; order Rodentia; family Muridae; genus Rattus; species Rattus norvegicus. Next base: position 36,420,454 of record NC_141534.1, read on the forward strand.
GTCTTGATGGATAATGGAAGGCCTTGCCACATATATCACACTTGTATGGTTTTTCTCCTCTATGAATTATTTTGTGTTTAGAAAGAAATGAAGAAATGTGGAAGGCCTTGCCACATACTTCACACTTGTAGGGTTTCTCTCCTGTATGAATTCGCTTGTGTTTAGAGAGTATTGATGGATAATGGAAGGCCTTGCCACATACTTCACATTTGTAGGGTTTTTCTCCAGTATGAATTCTCTTGTGTACCAAAAGTAACGATGGAAAGTGGAAGGCCTTGCCACACACTTCACACTTGTATGGTTTGTCTCCTGAATGAATTTTTTTATGTCTGGAAAGTCTTGAAGGATGTTGGAAGGCCTTGCCACACACATCACACTTATAGGGATTCTCTCCTGTATGAATTATCTTGTGTTTCGAAAGTAATAACGGGATGCAGAAGGCCTTTCCACAAACTTCACATTTGTAAGGTTTTTCTACTGTATGAATTGTTTTCTCTTCAGGAAGTAATGATGGAATATGGGTGTACTTGGTACATTCTTCACACTTGTAGCCCTTCACTCCTAAATCAATTATCTGGTGATTTTGAAACACTTTCGTCCACTCAAAGACTTTGCCACATTCTTTGCAGGTACAGCATTTTTCCACTGTGGAGGAAGGGTTGAGAAATGAATAAAAGTAGAGCAAAATTCTGTAAACTTACAATGCTTCTGTTTAAAAACCAACATATTCTCATACCTGCACTGGTCTCTATAAATGATAAGCTACAGTCAATTTTTAATACCTGCATTCAATGAAGCCTAATTTAAAACACAGAAGTCAAAATTACATAGTGATCCATTGAAAAAAGAATACCATAAAACACAGAACAGGGGAAAAAGGAATATTAATCAAAGTCACATATAAAAGGAAAACATAAAATTAAGTAAGAAAACCCATTATGTAAATACAAATCAGCCCCTTACACAAATACAGAAATCTTATGACTAGATAAAACCAAAGTATAAAAAATTCAAACTGTGAAAACACCAAAATAAACAATATTTCTATATTTTATATATGTAATATTTTATATGAATATTATATACATATATGTAGTACTGTAGAGTTTGGATTTCAAAGTTACAAATAATAATTCAAGGGTTCAAGAAAGAAGTTCACCCATAGCTCCCTGCTCCCAAACCCGTGGGAGAGAGAGCTCACCACCCGGACAGGTGGGCACTACTGAGACTGCAAAGTGGGAGGGACCACCAATACTGCCCACCCCTGCCCACATCACTGGCCCAAGAGGAAACTGTATAGGGCCTCTGGGAAGCTGAAGATAAGGGCACTCCAGCGGCAGGTCCGCTGCGGTCCAGACACCTGCCAGACCTGAAGGGACCCGGTCAACAGCTCCCTGCACCCAAATCCCCTGAGAGGGAGAGCTAAACCTTCAGAGGGGCAGACATGCCTGGGAAGCCAGAAGAGACTACAATCTGCCCACATTTCTGACTCTAGAGGAAAACACCTAATGCCCTCTGGAACCCTGGTGCATGGGGGCCCCAGGAAAAAGCTGCGCATGCCCTCCTGGTTGCTGCCCGCACAGAGAGCTCAAAAGCAGTGCCCCAGGAGCAACTTCAGCCGCAGGACCACTGGTGAGACCAACTTTTATGCTCCTAGACCCTGCCTGGTGGACTCAGGACACATGCCCACAGGAACAGCTGAAGACCAGTAGACAGGAAAGATTACACACCTGAAAGCAGAACACTCTGGTCCCATAACTGGCAGAAAGAAAACAGGAAAACAGGTCTACAGCACTCCTGACACACAGGCCTATAGGACGGTCTAGCCACTGTCAGAAAGAGCAGAACAAGGTAACACCAGAGACAATCTGATGGTGAGAGGCAAGCTCAGGAACCCAAGCAACAGAAACCAAGACTACATGGTATCATCAGAGCCCAATTCTCCCACCAAAGCAAACACTGAATATCCAAACATACCAGAAAAGCAAGATCTTGATCTTAAACCACATTAGATCATGATGTTGGAGGACTTCAAGAAAGACATAAAGAACTCCCTTAGGAAAATGCAGGAAAACATAAATAAACAAGTATAAGCCTATAGAGAGGAATCACAAAAATCCCTGAAAGAATTCCAGGAAAACACAACCAAACAGGTGAAGGAATTAAAAATGGAAATAGAAGCAATAAAGAAAGCACAAAGGGAGACAACCCTGGACATAGAAAACCAAAGGAAGAGACAAGGAGCCATAGATACAAGCATCACCAACAGAATACAAGAGATAGAAGAGAGAATCACAGGAGCAGAAGATTACACAGAAATCACCGACACAACTGTCAAAGATAATGTAAAATGGAAAAAGCTACTGGTTCAAAACATACAGGAAATCCAGGACTCAATGAGAAGATCAAACCTAAGGATAATAGGTATAGAAGAGAGTGAACACTCCCAGCTCAAAGGACCAGTAAATATCTTCAATATAATCATAGAAGAAACCTTCCCTAACCTAAAGAAAGAGATGCCCATAAACATACAAGACACCTACAGAACTCCAAATAGATTGGACCAGAAAAGAAACTCCTCCCACCACATAATAGTCAAAATACAAAATGCACAAAACAAAGAAAGAATATTAAAAGCAGTAAGGGGAAAAGGTCAGGTATCATATAAAGGCAGACCTATCAGAATCACACCAGACTTTTCGCCAGAGACTATGAAAGCCAGAAGATCCTGGACAGATGTCATACAGACCCTAAGAGAACACAAATGCCAGCCCAGGTTACTGTATCCAGCAAAACTCTCAATTAACATAGATGGAGAAACCAAGATATTCCATGACAAAACCAAATTTACACAATATATTTCTACAAATCCAGTCCTACACAGGATAATAAATGGTAAAGCCCAACATAAGGAGGCAAGTTGCACCCTAGCAAAAGCAAGAAACTAATCATCTTGGCAACAAAAAAAGAGTAGAAAACCACGCAAAAATAATCTCACAGTCAAATACAATTATAACAGGAAACAACAATAACTATTCCTTAATATCGCTCAACATCAATGGACTCAACTCCCCAATAAAAAGACATAGATTAACAAACTGGATACGCAATGAGGACCCTGCACTCTGCTGCCTACAGGAAACACACCTCAGAGACAAAACAGACACTACCTCAGAGTGAAAGGCTGGAAAACAACTTTCCAAGCAAATGGTCAGAAGAAGCAAGCTGGAGTAGCCATTCTAATATTTAATAAAATAGATTTTCAACTAAAAGTCATCAAAAAAGATAAGGAAGGACACTTAATATTCATCACAGGAAAAATCCACTAAGATGAACTCTCAATCCTAAATATCTATGATCCAAATGCAAGGGCACCTACATACATAAAAGAAACCTTACTAAAGCTCAAAGCACACATTGCACCTCACACAATAATAATAGGAGATTTCAACACCCCACTCTCATCAATGGAAAGATCATGGAAACAGAAATTAAACAGAGACATAGACAGACTAAGAGAAGTCATGAACAAATGGACTTAACAGATATTATAGAACATTCTATCCTAAAACAAAGGATATACCTTCTTCTTACCACCTCATGGTACTTTCTCCAAAGCTGACCATATAATTGGTTATAAAACAGGCCTCAACAGATACAGAAAGATAGAAATAATCCCGTGCGTCCTATCAGACCACCATGTGCTAAAGCTGGTCTTCAACAACAATAAGGGAAGAACACCCACATATACATGGAAGTTGAACAATGCTCTATTCATTGATCACCTGGTCAAGGAAAAAATAAAGAAAAATTAATGAAAATGAAGGAACAACATACCCAAACTTATGGGACACAATGAAAGCTGTGCTAAGAGGAAAACTCATACCTCTGAGTGCCTGCAGAAAGAAACAGGAGAGAGCATATATCAGCACCTTGACAGCACACCTAAAAACTCTAGAACAAAAAGAAGCAAATACACCCAGGAGGAGTAGAAGGCAGGAAATAATCAAACTCAGAGCTGAAATCTACCAAGTAGAAACAAAAAGGACCATACAAAGAATCAACAGAACCAAAAGTTGGTTCTTTGAGAAAATCAACATGATAGATAAACCCTGAGCCAGACTAACGAGAGGAAACAGAGAGTGTGTCCAAATTAACAAAATCAGAAATGAAAAAGGGGGACATAACTACAGAATCAGAGGAAACTCAAAAAATCATCAGATCTTACTATAAAAGCCTATATTCAACAAAACTTGAAAATCTGGCGGAAATGGACAATTTTCTAGACAGATACCAGGTACCAAAGTTAAATCAGGAACAGATAAACCATTTAAACAACCCCATAACTCCTAAAGAAATAGAAGCAGTCATTAAAGGTCTCTCAATCAAAAATAGCCCAGGTCCAGACAGGTTCAGTGCAGAATTCTATCAGACCTTCATAGAAGACCTCATACCAATACTATCCAAACTACTGCACAAAATTGAAACAGATAGAGTGCTACCGAATTCTTTCTATGAAGCCATGATTACTCTTTTACCTAAACCACACAAAGGCCCAACAAAGAAAGAAAACTTCAGACCAATGTCCCTTATGAATATCGATGCAAAAATACTCAATAAAATTCTGGCCAACCGAATCCAAGAGCACATCAAAACAATCATCCACCATGATCAAGTAGGCTTCATCCCAGGCATGCAGGGATGGTTTAATATATGGAAAACCATCAACGTGATCCATTATATAAACAAACTGAAAGAACAAAACCACATGATCATTTCATTAGATGCTGAGAAAGCATTTGACAAAATTCAACACCCCTTCATGATAAAAGTCCTGGAAAGAATAGGAATTCAAGGCCCATACCTAAACATAGTAAAAGCCATATACAGCAAACCAGTTGCTAACATTAAACTAAATGGAGAGAAACTTGAAGCAATCCCACTAAAATCAGGGACTAGACAAGGCTGCCCACTCTCTCCCTACTTATTCAATATAGTTCTTGAAGTTCTAGCCAGAGCAATCAGACAACAAAAGGAGGTCAAGGGGATACAGATCGGAAAAGAAGAAGTCAAATGTCACTATTTGCAGATGATATGATAGTATATTTAAGTGATCCCAAAAGTTCCACCAGAGAACTACTAAAGCTGATAAACAACTTCAGCAAAGTGGCTCGGTATAAAATTAACTCAAATAATCAGTAGCCTTCCTCTACACAAAAGAGAAACAAGCCGAGAAAGAAATTAGGGAAATGACACCCTTCATAATAGACCCAAATAATATAAAGTACCTTGGTGTGACTTTAACCAAGCAAGTGAAAGATCTGTATGATAAGAACTTCAAGACACTGAAGAAAGAAATTAAAGAAGATCTCAGAAGATGGAGAGATCTCTCATGCTCATGGATTGGCAGGATTAATATAGTAAAAATGGCCATTTTACCAAAAACGATCTACAGATTCAATGCAATCCCCATCAAAATACCAATCCAATTCTTCAGAGAGTTAGACAGAACAACTTGCAAATTCATCTGGAATAACAAAAAACCCAGGATAGCTAAAACTGTCCTCAACAATAAAAGGACTTCTGGGGGAATCACTATCCCTGAACTTAAGCAATATTACAGAGCAATAGTGCTAAAACCTGCAAGGTATTGGTACAGAGACAGATAGACCAGTGGAATAGAATTGAAGACCCAGAAATGAACCCACACACCTATGGTCACTTGAGTTTTGACAAAGGAGCCAAAACCATTTAATGGAAAAAAGATAGCATTTTCAGCAAATGGTGATGGTTCAAGTGGAGGTCAGCATGTAGAAGAATGCAGATCGATCCATGCTTATCACCCTGTACAAAGCATAAGTCCAAGTGGATCAAGGACCTCCACATCAAACCAGACACACTCAAATTAATAGAAGAAAAAGTGAGGAAGAATCTCGAACAACATGGGCACTGGAGAAAATTTCCTGAACAAAACACCAGTGGCTTATGCTCTAAGGTCAAGAATCGACAAATGGGATCTCATAACACTGCAAAGCTTCTGTAAGGCAAAGGACACTGTTGTTAGGAGAAAACGACAACCAACAGATTGGTAAAAGATCTTTACCAGTCCCACAACTGATAGAGGGCTTATATCAAAAATATACAAAGAACTCAAGAAGTTAGCCCTCAGGGACACAAATAACCCTATTAAAAAATGGGGTTCAGAACTAAACAAAGAATTCACAGCTGAGGAATGCCGAATGGCTGAGAAACACCTAAAGAAATGTTCAACATCTTTAGTCACAAGGGAAATGCAAATCAAAACAACCCTGAGATTTCACCTCACACCAGTGAGAATGGCTAAGATCAAAAATTCAGGTGACAGCAAATGCTGGCGAGGATGTGGAGAAAGAGGAACACTCCTCCATTGTTGGTGGGATTGCAGACTGGTACAACCACTCTGGAAATCAATCTGGAGTTTCCTAGAAAACTGGACATTGAACTACCTGAGGACCCAGCTATACCTCTCTTGGGCATATACCCAAAAGATGCCCCAACATATAACAAAGACACATGCTCCACTATGTTCATAGCAGCCTTATTTATAATAGCCAGAAGCTGGAAAGAACCCAGATGCCCTTCAACAGAGGAATGGATATAGAAAATGTGGTACATCTACACAATGGAATATTTTCCGCTATCAAAAACAATGACTTTATGAAATTCATTGGCAAATGCATGGAACTGGAAAATATCATACTGAGTGAGGTAACCCAATCACAGAAAAACACACATTGTATGCACTTATTGATAAGTGGCTATTAGCCCAAATTCTTGAATTACCCTAAATGCACAGAACACATGAAACTCAAGAAGGATGACCAAAATGCGAATGCTTCACTCCTTCTTTAAAAGGGGAACAAGAATACCCTTGGCAGGGAATAGAGGGGGCAAAGATTAAAACAGAGGCAGAAGGAACACCCATTCAGGACCTGTCCCACATGTGGCCCATACATATACAGCCACCCAATTAGACAAGATGGATGAAGCAAAGAAGTGCAGGCTGACAGGAACTGGATGTATATCTCTCCTGAGAGACACAGCCAGAATATAGCAAATACATAGGTGAATGCCATCATTAAACCACTGAACTGAGAACAGGACCCCCGTTGAAGGAATCTTAGAAAGGACCGAAAGAGCTTGAAGGTGCTCGAGACCCCATATGAACAACAATGCCAACCAACCAGAGCTTCTAGGGACTAAGCCACTACCCAAAGGCTATACATGGACTGACCCTGGGCTCCAACCTCATAGTAGCAATGAATAGCCTAGTAAGAGAACCAGTGGAAGGGGATGTCCTTGGTCCCGCCAAGACTAAACCACCAGTGAACGTGATTGGTGAGGAGAAGGCAGTAATGAGTGGAGGATGGGGAGGGAAGCACCCATATAGTAGGGGAGTGGGAGGGGTTAGAGGGATGTTGGCCTGGAAACCGGGAAAGGGAATCACAATCGAAATGTAAATAAGAAATACCCAAGTTAATAAAGATGAAAAAAAAAAAAGAAGTTCATGCATATCTTCAGGCATTATATGTTGGTGCAGTATGTAAAGATTATCCCCATATTATTCAAACACTGATTTTTCTGCCTCACATTTACTTGCCATTCACGCATGGTAGTGTAAAGCTTATTCTCAGAATTTCCTTCATCAAGTTAGTGTAAAGATTGTTCCCATTTTATTACCTAACTTGTCAATAAAACTGATCCGCTAATAGACCAACTGCAGAGAGGAAAGAGTTGGATACCTGCCAGTCCAAGGAAGAAGAGACAGAGAGAAGGTGGCAGAGGGGGGAAGGAGAGACAGAGAGGTGGGGGAAGGGGGAAGGAGAGAGAGAAAAAAGGTGGGGAAGGGGGAAAGGAGAGACAGAGAGAAGGTCGGGGAGGGGGAAAAGAAAGAGAGGGGAGGGAAGGAAAGAATTCACTATAAGGAAGGGGTCCTGTGAGACATCATGTAAGGACACATGAAGCCCAGAGAGTCAGAGCAATACAAAAATGTAAGAATCCTGAGAATTTTGTCTGGGAGGTAGGAAGATTAACTTAGAAGATTAAAATTGATTATTAACTGCCCAGTAAATGCTTTGTGAATCTTATCAAATAAATCTTATACTTTATATCTCTTTCATTTTGGAACTAGCCAGAGAGAGAGAGAGAGACAAATCTTCACTTTTAAAAATGCAGGAACACATACTTACATAAAAAATAAACATTCAAGTTAAGATTACTTAGAAATGGCAGAGCTTTGGCTGTCATAAGAGCACAAGTTAATCTCATGGTAGAAGAAAACACAGCTTATTAGACACACATCTGTAACATTAGATAATGTCCTTTTCACAGAAAATGATAGAAAAGTAGAGCTGGAAAAGATGATTTATACCACAATATTATGCCTCAGTGACTTAATATTAGATCTTAGAATTTCCCACTCTGTTCTCTGATTCCTTCCTTTAGACATACCTGGATGCTTAATGGTAGCCGTTCCTCCTTTCACATCTGAAGGCTCTTGTGTTTGCTCCAGAAACGTCACGAGATATGGCTTAGCGGAAGCAAGTCCTGCTTGTGGAGAGAGGGAAGAGCATTGTTAGGTATTCTTCTGGGGAGTAAAGAGAGAAGATAAAATAAAGGCGTATAATAGGGGGTTAGCTTTTCACGTTTCCTGATGGGCACTCCAGAATCCTGACGAGAAACTTAGGACTTGTGGGTCTTGAGCTTCATATCCCTTAGTTACCAGGACAACTCTTACTTTTTTTTTTTTTGGTTCTTTTTTTCGGAGCTGGGGACCGAACCCAGGGCCTTGCGCTTCCTAGGCAAGCGCTTTACCACTGAGCTAAATCCCCAATCCCTACCAGGACAACTCTTAAAGCCAAAGTATGTGACAGTCTCTGTAAGGTGTACCACTTACTTTCTAATAAAAATGAGTCATTTAAAAGGGGAGGGGAGAAATCAACACCAGAAATAATAGTTCTAAGGTATATAAATAATTTTAATTTTCCTAAAAAGTGGTCTTATGAACCTCATTGTTGGAAGGAAAAGCTCCCATGAGGTACTGTACAAAGGGAACAACTTTCATACTGACGATTAATTAAGAATTCTTCATTTCCATGTAGCAGTAGGGAATGCAGAACTGGAGGTAACCATTGGAGGGTCCTAGTTGCCAGGGAAGTGAGAGGCTCCCAGGACTGAATGGGGACATTAGCTGAAATGCACAATGCAGGGGGTATAGAACATGTAGAGACCATCTCCAATAGATAGGCATGATCCCCTGTCAAGGGATGTTCCCCCCCCCACCCCCCGAACTCAAAGTTTTTAACCCAGAAATGTTCCTGTCCAAAGGATACAATACACATGGACAAAATAATGGAGCAGAGATAAAGGAGGGGCCATCCAGGGACCCCCACATCTGGGGATCTATCCCTTTTGAAGACACCAAACCCAACACTGTTGCCAAAAGACATTTGATGACAGGAACCTGTTGTGGCTGTTCCTTGGCAGGTTCTGCCAGCAACTGACCAATGCAGATACTCAGACCCAACCATCAGACTGAGCTTGGGGAGCCTGATGGGGCGGAGATGGGGGAAGGGCTGGTGGAGCAGAGGTGGACTGCAACCCCATATGAAGAATAATATCAGCTGGTTGGACTACTCAGAGCTGCCAGGGATTAGACCAAGGAGTGTTGGATCCATAGCTCCAGATACAGAAGTAGCATAGAATGCTTTATCTGACATCAATGAGAGGGAAGGGATGCTTGATGCCCCAGTGTAGGGGGATGCTAGAGTGGTGGGGTGGGATTGGGTGGGTGGGCAGGGGAGCACCCTCATAGAGGCAAAGGGAAGGGAGAAGAGGGCGGATGGGATGGGAGGGGGTTGTGGAGGGGTAACCAGGAAAGAGAATATTATTTGAGATGTAAATGAATGGAATGATGAATTAAAAAAAAAAAAAGAGTTCTTCATAGAAGTATCCTCCTCACCCAGGAACACAAGGTTGCTGTAATTCTCTAGCATCACATCCCTGTACAATTTCCACTGAGCAGGGTCCAGGCATTCGTACTCCTCTGCAGAGAAATCAATGGCCACATCCCTGAATGACAACATTTCCTGAAAAACAAAAAAATGAGGAAATGCCACACACTGTTGTCTTAGTCTGGAGCTTCTATGTGTTCAAATGCTAAATACTATACCACATGATCTGGTAGCCACAAATCAAGCAAAGTCTAACATACACAAGTATTTACTGTGTAAACCTTGCTCCCAATTTAAAACTATTGGTGAAATAAAACTGGCAACAACCAATTATGGGGAAAAAATAGAGATTTATAGGGCTTCAGTGACTGGGCTGGGGGTCAAAGATAAAGACCAAAATGAGGAGAAGGAGAAATAGGGAGGAGAAGGGGAAGATGGGAGGACATGAGGTCTCCATTAGACATGATGGATCAATAGCACATGCCCAAGTAAAATGACCTCCAACTCTCAAGAAATACTGATACAGCAGAGATAATTCAGGAAAGACTCTGTCAGCAAGGAATTAGGGAGAACAGCAGAGGAAATAGTCTAGCTTTAGGAAAACAGATTAGGCATTAATCCCCCAGTAATTGAGCAAAAGCCAAATAAATAAATCATAGTATGAGTCTCATTCATTTGGAAGCTATACTAGGATAGGAATAACCACAATTAACTTACACATCAGGCTAATTATCAACATCACTAATAGGATACATACAGAGGCATCATGCGCTTCTGCATATAAATCTAAATGTGGCCCTAAGTGAGAGCAGTGCTGTAAGTACTTCTGATATAGGTAATACATCCCTAAAATAGGTAACATCACTAAAATACTCCTCATGTGGTATTGGGAGCAACACAAGATTCATCTTTAAAGGAAGTGGATCACAGAAGGTCCTAGAAATATTGATGGTATAATACTTTTAAGAACCATAAACTGGAGAACAAGGGCAACTACAAAAGTGTGTTAGGGCTGGAGAGATTGCAAAGCAGTTAAGAGCACTGGTTACTCTTCCAAAGGACATGGGGTTGATTCTTAGATGTCACACGGATACTCACAACTCTGTATAACTCCAGTTACAGAGGATTGAGACAATCTTTTAGACATGAAAGTTACCAGGATACAACACATATATGCCATAGTTAAAACTTCTATTCCTGCCATTAAACTTCATGACCAAAAACCAGCTTACAGAGGAAGGGGTTTATTGGGCTTATATTTCCATAGCATGGTTTATCATTGAAGGAAGTCAGTACAGGGTCTCAAACAGGATAGGAACTTGGAGATGCTTTAGAAATAATTGAGGGGTTCTGTTTACAGGCTTTCCATATACGGCTTGCTCAGCCAACTTCTTTATAGAACCCAGAGCCACCAGCCCAGATGTAGCACCTAACATATTAGGCTATGCCATGTTCCATCAGTCACTAGGAAAATGATATACAGGCTAACACACAGCATTCCCTAAATTGACATTTTCTGTACACCATCAAGTCTCAGCCCTCACCAGCCTCATACTAGCTGTTGGGGCTGGGAGCTGGGACCTAAAGGGATACTGAGATCTTCAAAAAGCTCCCTGGACCTGCACGTCAGGTAAGTGGATACATCAGAGACGTGACTGGTGGGGTTACTGTAATGCTCACTTGAGGAATGTGCTTTAAAAACAAGAATTTTGTTTCCCCTAGGTTCCATGGAGATAGGTTCCCCCAATCGCAGGTGTGGGGGTAGGCTTGATTTCTATTGCAAATGATGTAACATTGCATATGTTAGTATTCCTAACACTTCTTGGGACTGTGCCTCAGGGATCACAACTTGTGTAAGTTTAGAAGTTCTTAAAGGCAGTCATGACTTTTGTGTGTAGGTTCAGATAGTGTCCAGATTGGAATCCTGATGCTAAAGACTTAGTAAGACACAAAAGAGAGTTGAGAATTACTCTGGCAATTATCTTAGGGCTGAGTTTAGGTGCTGCAAGGGCAGCTACAAGGACATCTGCTGTTGCCCTACAACACAAGGCTTATAGAGAATTCAGGGCTGCCACTGACTTAGATATAAAAAGAGTAAAAAAGACTATTTAGCTGACCTCCAAAAATCCCTAATCTCCCTCTCAGAGGTAGTCCTTCAAAATACGAGAAGATTAGACCCGATATTCCTTAAAGAAGGAGGTCTGTGTGCAACACTAGAGGAAAAATGTTGTTTCTACCTAGATCATTCTGGGGTTGTTTTATTCTTAAAAGACGGAGGATTATGCGCTGCTCTCAGAGAAGAGTGTTGTTTTTATAGAGACCATTCAGGTGTATGCTAAAATTTAGTTCTATGATTAGAACTAGCCACTAGAAGAAGTGGGGAATGAAAGAATAAAAACTGCAGCCAAGAAGTCAGAAGTTTAAAAATGCTAACTCACCCCCAAGAAGCCATAAATACCTCAAATTCCAGACCATGCTCTCTGCCTATAAGTAGGTCACATTTCTTGAGCCCAGTCTCTCAGGAACTAGATAAAAGGGCATAAGATAAGGTCCTTAAATACGTGATCCGGACCTAGTAAAGATAACAGGAAACTTCTCCCAGGAACTAGCTGGCCATAAAGTTAGATTACAATCTTAAAAGCAATCTTGAGAGACAAGCGTCTCCTTGTGATTTTTTCACTGGTATTCTAGACATTTTCTAGTGACGCCATACCCCCTTGGGTTATGGCTTCTTTCTTTAAATACCCACAGCGCCCCTGCAGTGGAGTCTCAACCTAAGTACACTGGTTCCTATCAATAAGCCTCGTGTTATTACAGCAAGGACGGTCTCACATGAGTTCTTGGGGGGGGGTCGTGTCATCCTGAGACTTGAGTGAGGGTCTCCTCACTCTGGGGGTCTTTCACTTCCTTTCAAGTTCACATGTACCCTTCCCATATACAATAAATAAATGAATGAATTAACAGTAAAATTTTGATAAATATACTTTAGTATCCCATTTGTATTATAATACAGCACACATTGCTCACAGTTCTCACAGTACAGAGCTGTGGTAATGGAGAAGGTACTTCTTAACCCAGTATGCACACTCACAATGACAAATACAATGAAGATGCAGATCTGACCTCTGGGCTGAGGTCAGCATCCTGAGTATGTACAGAGAGATGCAAATGACAGGGCACCAAGAGACCTGAGCATGAGCAGCCAGCGGGAGTCAGACCCTCCTGGGACCTGTCAGTGTATGGAATCCTTTTGTCCCTAACAAAGGAACACCCTGACCTTTCTGTTTGACCTGGGTGGTACACCACTGTAAAATCAGTTTCTGTTTTCTGTTCCTGTTTCTTTGTTCCTGAGTGTGTAAGCCTGTTTTTCTACTGTGCTTCCAGGATTTCTCTACCCAGTGAACTTGAGGTATATATTCTCTGAATCTCAGTAAAAGATTTGGCATTCAAGTAACAGAATGACCCAAGTATGTGGTTTTGGTTAAACCTCACAGGTCTATCCGATTCTTGGTACCGTGGTGGTGCAGGTGCCAACAAGTGGGTAGAACAATACATGAAGAATTTGTTTGCAAATGGAATAAATTATACTAACAAAATAATAATTGAAAAATTTAGCAATGAGTCGAGTCAGTCAGGATCTATCCAGACCCAAAGCTGTCTCAGAGGCCCCATGAACGGACAATGGGTACTTTAGTCTGTCTTGTTACAGCAGTGGCCAGACAAATCTGACATAGGATGCAGTGTCATGAAGGAGTCACTATTGCAGGAGAGCCAACTCTTCTCCTGGACCTGGGGATATCTGCCCTAAGGCAGCTGTGTGAGCTAGGTATCCTGTGCTCTTATTGCCAAGATTGTGTGACTTAGGTCTCTGGTGACCTTGGCCATTTCCCATCTATTAATACTATATCACTTGTTGTACTTCTTAATAAACACACTTGCCTTTTTGTCATCAGTTTATACAAAACATCCTGTTCCCAGATATCGTTTTGTCTTCTTTATGTCTTTCAACCCTGGTCTACCCATTCCACACCTTGCCATTTGCGATCTTAAGTCTATTGGATTCAGGACAGCATCTGTACCCTAGCATTCCTTCATCTTATCTAAATAAAGAAGGAGATTCATTGATCAATATTCTGCCAGCTTTCCTTTTCTTAAATTACCAGCCAATGGGATAAAAATTACATCTCACATCTCCCACTTGACTTACAATCCTTTACATTCAACATCTGACTGATATTGTTACATTTCTGGGGCAGCATAAACAGACAGAAGATAGAAAAGGAGTCTGATCTTTGACATACAGGAGTCACACACTTGATTAGTTCACACACTGACAGACCCACTGTCATGGGAAAGTGAGGAATATAAAAACAGAGGAGAAAGAGGGCTGCAACCATTTATCCGGGGTTTGAGAGTGAGGAAATTTGTAGCACAAAGGCCACTTTTCTCTGCTGAAGTTTCTCTATCAAACTGTTTCCCTAAGTTGAAACTGGTTGACCATTCAGATCTGTCTCTTGAAAGAGTAAGAAGGCTGGCAAAGTTACCTGTAATCTCAGAGCAATCCTGCTTTACTACCAAGCAGAGTGGATCAGTTCCAGTGACTTCAGCCAGACAAGCTCTTGATATAGGTAAGTCAGTCTGATAGCATAAGAAGCACAGTCACACAGCAAGTGGGACTTGTCTATTTAGGCCTGAAACAGTAATGTCCTTTCCCATTTGATAGAGTCTTGCTTTTAAAAACAGGAATCCTATGGGAATAAAGCTGACCTTCTGCAACCTCATTTGTCTGTTAAGAGCAATGCTTTTTAGGACAGCATGAAAATCTGCAACCATTGACAGGGGCAGAATGAGGGGCTTGGGAATGAGGCACAAAGTCCAGCTTTCTCTCCTGAAGACTCTCCTTGATCAAACTGTTTTCCAAAGTAGACACAGGTTAACCCTTCAGACATCTGTTTCTTGAAAAGGTGGGTAAGTTGGCAAAGTCACCTGTGACCTTAGAACAGTCCAACTTTATTACCAAGCAGAGTGGAGCAGTTTCAGTGATCTCAGCCAGAAGTGCTCCTGATAGGTGAGTCAGCCACAAGAAGCTTGGTCACAGAACATGTGGCACTTGTCTTTTTATGTCTGAAATAGTAAGGTCCTGCCCCATCTGATGGAGTTTTGCTTGTAAAAACAGGATTACTATGTGACTACAGCTGACTACTACTACTTCCTCAATCTTATTTGTCTGCTACAAGTCAGAGAGCTATGTTTTAGGGGACCACCTGCCTCTCAAGATAATCTGTCTTGCCTAAGCAGACAATACCAGAAAGGAGAGACTGCAAATCTGCATGGGGCTCCTAGAGCAGCATCCATTTCCTTATTCCCAAGCCCCTTACCTATGTCTTTAAAAGTGTTCAAGCAAGTTTTCTTCCCTCATATAACCCCCATCCCATGTTTCTAGGAGAGTTGGTGCCCATCTCTGTGTGCACTAACAAGCAGCCCTATCTGCTGTTCTTATCCTATTTCCTGCCTTTCTTCTCTTTGTTCTGTGCTCACAAATCTAAAATTTAACATCATCCGTATTTTCACAAATGACCATATTGCATACTGTAACATCACTGAATTAGATCACAAATTAAGCTGTGAATTAAGGATCATAACAGAGAGAAACAGTACCACAATTCCCTAATTCTTTTACTTTCATGATGTCATTAAAATTCAAGTTAAAGATGTTCATTTGTAAGCACATTAAGGTGACTTCAAAATCACAGAAAAGGAGAATATAAAGAAAAATAATGTATTTGTGTTAAGGAATATAAAGCTGTTGTATAATGGGGAAAAAAAGGAAGCTGTTATTAAGGCAGATACACAAAACTAATAAAAAACATTTTGCGACCGGAAGTCCCACACCCAAGGATCCCGGCCCGCAGCAGCTCTCTGCTCCCAAACCCCGTGGAAGAGAGACCTCACCGCCTGGTCAGGTGGGCGCTCCTGAGGCTGCAGAGCGGAAGAGACCACCAACACTGCCCACCCCTGCCCACATCCCTGGCCCAAGAGGAAACTGTATAAGGCCTCTGGGTTCCCGTAGGGGAGGGCCCAGGAGAGGCAGGACCCCTGCGCCTGAGACACCGCCAGAACCTGAAGGAAACAGACTGGATAAACAGTTCTCTGCACCCAAATCCCATGGGAGGGGGAGCTAAACCTACAGAGAGGCAGACACGCCTGGGAAACCAGAAGAGACTGCACTCTGCACACACATCTCGGACGCCAGAGGAAAACACCAAACGCCATCTGGAACCCTAGTGCACGGAAGCTCCCGGAAAGGGCGGCGCATATCTTCCTGCTTGCTGCCGCTGCAGAGAGCTTGTGGGCAGCACCCCGCGAGCAAACTTGAGCCTCGGGACCACAGGTAAGACCAACTTTTCTGCTGCAAGTGACCTGCCTGGTGAACTCAAGACACAGGCCCACAGGAACAGCTGAAGACCTGTAGAGAGGAAAAACTACACGCCCGAAAGCAGAACACTCTGTCCCCATAACTGGCTGAAAGAAAACAGGAAAACAGGTCTACAGCACTCCTGACACACAGGCTTATAGGACAGTCTAGCCACTGTCAGAAATAGCAGAACAAAGTAACACTAGAGATAATCTGATGGCGAGAGGCAAGCGCAGGAACCCAAGCAACAGAAACCAAGACTACATGGCATCATCAGAGCCCAATTCTCCCACCAAAATAAACATGGAATATCCAAACACACCAGAAAAGCAAGATCTAGTTTCAAAATCATATTTGATCATGATGCTGGAGGACTTCAAGAAAGACGTGAAGAACTCCCTTAGAGAACAAGTAGAAGCCTACAGAGAGGAATCACAAAAATGCCTGAAAGAATTCCAGGAAAACATAAATAAACAAGTAGAAACCCATAGAGAGGAGACACAAAAATCCCTGAAAGAATTCCAGGAAAACACAATCAAACAGTTGAAGGAATTAAAAATGGAAATAGAAGCAATCAAGAAAGAACACATGGAAACAACCCTGGACATAGAAAATCAAAAGAAAAGACAAGGAGCTGTAGATACAAGCTTCACCAACAGAATACAAGAGATGGAAGAGAGAATCTCGGGAGCAGAAGATTCCATAGAAATCATTGACTCAACTGTCAAAGATAATGTAAAGCAGAAAAAGCTACTGGTCCAAAACATACAGGAAATCCAGGACTCAATGAGAAGATCAAACCTAAGGATAATAGGTATAGAAGAGAGTGAAGACTCCCAGCTCAAAGGACCAGTAAATATCTTCAACAAAATCATAGAAGAAAACTTCCCTAACCTAAAAAAAGAGATACCCATAGGCATACAAGAAGCCTACAGAACTCCAAATAGATTGGACCAGAAAAGAAACACCTCCCGTCACATAATAGTCAAAACACCAAACGCACAAAATAAAGAAAGAATATTAAAAGCAGTAAGGGAAAAAGGTCAAGTAACATATAAAGGCAGACCTATCAGAATCACACCAGACTTTTCGCCAGAAACTATGAAGGCCAGAAGATCCTGGACAGATGTCATACAGACCCTAAGAGAACACAAATGCCAGCCAAGGTTACTGTATCCTGCAAAACTCTCAATTAACATAGATGGAGAAACCAAGATATTCCATGACAAAACCAAATTTACACAATATCTTTCTACAAATCCAGCACTACAAAGGATAATAAAGGGTAAAGCCCAACATAAGGAGGCAAGCTATACCCTAGAAGAAGCAAGAAACTAATCGTCTTGGCAACAAAACAAAGAGAAGAAAAGCACACAAACATAACGTCACATCCAAATATGAATATAACAGGAATCAATAATCACTATTCCTTAATATCTCTCAACATCAATGGCCTCAACTCCCCAATAAAAAGACATAGATTAACAAACTGGATACGCAATGAGGACCCTGCATTCTGCTGCCTACAGGAAACACACCTCAGTGACAAAGACAGACACTACCTCAGAGTGAAAGGCTGGAAAACAACTTTCCAAGCAAATGGTCAGAAGAAGCAAGCTGGAGTAGCCATTCTAATATCAAATAAAATCAATTTTCAATTAAAAGTCATCAAAAAAGATAAGGAAGGACACTTCATATTCATCAAAGGAAAAATCCACCAAGATGAACTCTCAATCCTAAATATCTATGCTCCAAATACAAGGGCACCTACATAGAACCCAGATGCCCTTCAACAGAGGAATGGATACAGAAAATGTGGTACATCTACACAATGGAATATTACTCAGCTATCAAAAACAACGGCTTTATGAAATTCGTAGGCAAATGGTTGGAACTGGAAAATATCATCCTGAGTGAGCTAACCCAATCACAGAAAGACATACATGGTATGCACTCACTGATAAGTGGCTATTAGCCCAAATGCTTGAATTACCCTAGATGCCTAGAACAAATGAAACTCAAGATGGATGATCAAAATGTGAATGCTTCACTCCTTCTCTAAAAGGGGAACAAGAATACCCTTGGCAGGGAATAGAGAGGCAAAGATTAAAACAGAGACTGAAGGAACTCCCATTCAGAGCCTGCCCCACATGTGGCCCATACATATACAGCCACCCAATTAGACAAGATGGATGAAGCAAAGAAGTGCAGACCAACAGGAGCCGGATGTAGATCGCTCCTGAGAGACACAGCCAGAATACAGCAAATACAGAGGCGAATGCCAGCAGCAAACCACTGAACTGAGAATAGGACCCCCGTTGAAGGAATCAGAGAAAGAACTGGAAGAGCTTGAAGGTGCTCGAGACCCCATATGTACAACAATGCCAAGCAACCAGAGCTTCCAGGGACTAAGCCACTACCTAAAGACTAAACATGGACTGACCCTGGACTCTGACCTCATAGGTAGCAATGAATAGCCTAGTAAGAGCACCAGTGGAAGGGGAAGCCCTGGGTCCTGCTAAGACTGAACCCCCAGTGAACTAGACTGTTGGGGGGAGGGCGGCAATGGGGGGAGGGTTGGGGAGGGGAACACCCATAAGGAAGGGGAGGGGGGAGGGGGATGTTTGCCCGGAAACCAAAGAATTATTATTAAGTATTAAACAAATTAAAAAAAAAGAAATGTAAATAAGAGATACCCAAGTTAATAAAGATGAAAAAAATAAAATAAAAATAAAAAAAAATTTTTGTAGCAGGTACACTGATTGGTAGGTCATTCCTGTATTTTTTTTCCTAAAAACCATATGACTACATACATAGAAAAAAAATACGCAATACAAAAGATCATGCTGGCATTTCCCCTCAATAGCCTACAAGATTTCTAGAAACATTTGCCAATATACATTACTTAGATGAACACTAGGACCCAGATTTTAGAAGTATAATCATAAACTTCATCAAAGACTACAAACATTTTTTAAAGGTATGAAGAAGCATCTCAATGCCCTTAAAAACAATGAACTTAAGGAGAAAAAGACTTGTGTAACGGCCAAGAAAACAAAATTATCAGAATGATGGAAATGACAAAATAATCTATGGTTTGAAACTGGAGTTCAATAAAAAGAAACACTGAAAAAGACTCTAGCAGAGGTGAAGACGGAGTCCAAAAGCTAATAATCCAAAAGAAAATTAAAAGAAAAACTAAGAATAGAGTAAATCAGCAGAAGATGGCATATAAGGGCTTACAGATAAATTAGATGATCTAGATAAAACAAGCTAAGAATGTGAAATAAAATAAGAAAAAAATCTGCAGAAAGGAAATATATGGGAAATGTCAGATACTGGGAAAAGACCAAATCTTCAAATTACAGACTCAGATGAGGGAGAAAAAAACCCCCAGGCAATGGCATAAATATGAGCTTCAAGACCATAAAATAAATCTTCCCTAAACCAAGGAACTACACACCAATAGTAATTAACACACGCACGCACGCACGCACGCGCGCACGCCACTAATTGGACAAGATCAGAAAATAAAATCCTCATGGTACACTGAGACCTGCAAGTGAAAGAACACATTTATTAGGATATCAGCCATTTCCTATGTGGAACTTTGAAAGCCAAAAGAGCTTGGAGTAATGCATTCTACCTCCGAAAAGACAATGACATCCAACCTAAGCTATTGCACACCGTACAAGGCCCTGCAGTAGTTGAAGGAGAGAAAACAATCAGAAAAGAAAGAGAATTTAAAAATTATATTTTACAAACCAAGCATAAAGAAAATACAGAGAGCACCACTTTAGGCTCAAGAGAGAAATGGGCATAGCCAAGACACTGTGGAAAGGAATCAGAAGCCAAAATTACTAAAACACAAAGGGCCACTGAGAACACAAACAATACTCAAAATGAGGAGCACAGCGACAAGTAATACTCACATATCAGAACAAGTGATGCTCTGTTGTACATTCAAAAAACACAGGTGGGGACACATGGTCAGAAAACAAATCGACTTTTATGTTGTCTATAAGAAGGAGATATGAGTGATATCTTTTACATTTTCCAAACGGGACAGGTTTTCAAAATATTCCCTTGTGATAGTCTGAATTCTTTGTTATCTATTGTGATGTCGCTTGCTCCTTTCTGATCCTGATCATCTGGATCCTGTTTCCATTGGTTAGTTGGGTCATGTGTCCCTCAATGTTCTTTACCTTGTTAATGAACCTATTGTGAATTTGTTGATCGTTTGAATCTTTTTCTTTGATCTACTTTCAATTATTTATCTTCTGGGTCTTTTTGTTTAATTATTATTATTATTGCCATTGAGAGGATTTGGATCTTTGGATCACACAATTTCTTCACTGTATCATTCAGTCATTTGTGTGTATTCTTTCTTTCTTTCTTTTTTTTTTTTCATTTTTAACTTGATTTCCATTGGAGAATTTATTTCTCAATAATTTACAACCTGAGATTCTAGGAATTAGGACTTTAAAAATACATTTTCGGAAGGGCACGACTCAGCCCGCAACAATCAGCAGTCATGAAGGGAGCTACCATTTCCCGTTCCCTGGTCCCCAGGTACCAGGCATGTGCTCTCCACATACACCTTCAGAGAGTTCTGACCACAGCCCAGAGAGTACAATTCTGCTTTTCTCCATTTGAAAGAAAACAAACCTGAAGCTCTGAGAGGCCTCAGAGTTTTTTCAGGTCATTAAATAGCCAATAAAAGCCCAGGCTGGAGCTGGAGAGATGGCTCAGAGGTTAAGAGCACTGACTGCTCTTCCGGAGGTTCTGAGTTCAATTCCCAGCAACCACATGGTGGCTCACAACCATCTGTAATGGGATCTGATCCCCTCTTCTGGTGTCTAAAAACAGCTACAGTGTACTGATATAAAAGCCCAGGCTGGGACTCACGTGGCCCGGCCATCCACCAGTCAAGAAGCTGTGTTTCTGCTGCTCACTCCGCTGACATGGCTGCCATCTGCAAATGCTCCACAGAGCTCTTTTCCTCACACTGGAAGTTTAAAATATCCTCACTGAACTCAACTTACCCCAGCCAACTCAAAACTCGTTCCAAGAGGAGAATATCCCACACATTCATGGCTTGTCCATTAAGATGCTTTAGGAAGAAAAGAATTTTTGAAAAGCAACACCTGTCTTTTTCACTGCCTAATTCATACACCTCCGCTGATACAAATAACTGTTTTTTGTTTTGTTTTGTTTTTGTTTTTGATTCTTTTTTCTTCTTTATTAACCTGAGTATTTCTTTCTTATAGTTTCATGTAGGCAATTTGACCTATAATCTTCACCTACAGGATTGCTTTCAATCCTAGAGGTTTAGTTTTCTTGTGATTTCATTTTCATTGCGATGTACATTTTACAGATAAATAAACAAAATTAAAGGTGAAGAAATTAACAGCCTCAATGGACTCAAAACAAATGGGGAAATTGTAATAAGTTTTCCAGCTTAAAAAAAAAAACTTATGTCCTGATTAAAAGACCTGCAAGTAATCTTTCTTTAACCATTAAATTAAAATGAACAGAACAAGCTACTTCGATGAAGTTAGTATCACTCTAATAACAAAATCAGGTAGAAACAAGACAAAAACTATAAAGAACACTAATAGCCAATATCCATAATGAATCAAAGTTGTCAAACAAACAAAAAATTTACATATATATGTAAATATATATTATATTATATATTATATATATAACAGACACATGTCAAAAACATTATCCACCATGACTAAGTTGGTTTTATCCCTTAAATGCAGGGGCTGTTTATCATATGCAAGTGAATAAATGCAATAAATGACATAGAATATAGACAAGAAACACACGGTTACCTCAAGAGGGGCCGAAAAGCCTAGGACAAACTCCAACATGCTTTCAGGGTAAAAGTGCTACAGAATTAAGGCTAGAGGATTGTTCCTTCAAGGGTAGAAATTTAAAGCTGTTTTCCCTACAAAGCTTAGAGCATATCACTCATCTATTTAGTCAGTTATGATGTGTATCTCACTGACTTGGTTCCTCTAGGACATGATGTATATTTTGTGGTGCTTACAGTACTGAGGTAATTATCACCAGAAGAGCTTACACCTAATTGTGCTAGTGCATGAATATGCCTAAAACAAACAAGTGGAGGTCAGAGTCCCCCCATTTGAACAACTGCTGGTGAGTTGTGCTGGGCAAATTGCCTTCCTGCCTCGCCTGCCCTGATGTTTTGCTGGTCATGAAGCCATGAATCCTGCAGGAATGCTGTCTGGAAGCATAAGAAAGAGAACGGAGAGTACATATGACCTCATGGGGAAATTGGGAAGAATTGTGGGGTGATAATTAATTAGGAAAGTGGAAAAACATAAATATGGATCTGAAAAGGAACCATGGAGCTCTTACCCCAGCTCTCTAATAGCCTGCAGCCACTCTAGGCAACCCAGCAGTGGTCATGATGATGACAAAACCACCCAAAGATTCAACAAAGAAAGAGCATTTCAGGCAACTTTCCTTATGAACACTGATACAAAAATACTCAGTGAAATACAAAGGAAATCCAAGAACACATGAAAAATATCATAATCAAGTAGGTTTCATCCCAGGAATTCAGAGGTGGTTCAACATATGAAAATCTGTCAACTTAATCCTTCATATAAACAAACTGAGACAACTAAAAGTTATGTAGACAATCTCCTCAGATGTTGAAAAACCCTTTGAAAAGAAATCCAAAACTCCTTCATGTTAAAAGTCTTAGAGAGATTAGGGATACAAGATATATACCTAAACATAATAAAAACAATATACAGCAAGCCAATATTAAATTAATGTTAACTTAAATGGAGAGAAACTTAAAGCAATTCCACTAAAATCAGGGACAAGACAAGGCTGTCCACTCTCTCCATGTCTCTATAATACACTTCATGAAGTTCTAGCTAAAGCATTAAAACTCAAAAAGATCAAGGGGATATAATTTGGAAAAGAAAAAGTCAAAGAATAGCTATTTACATATAATCTGATAGTATATATCAGTCAACCCAAAAACTCTACCATAGAACTCCTAGAGCTGATAAATACCTTCAGCAAAGTGGCTGGATACAAAACAAAACAAAACAAAACAACAACAACAACAAAACATAAACAAAAAAAAACAAAAAAACCCCAAAAAACCCCCCAAAAATAGTAGCCCTCCTTTATACCAGCCATAAACCGGCTGAGAAATCAGGGAAAAGAATATCCTTCACAATATCCACAAATAATATAAAGAATCTCATGTAACTCTAACAAAGCAAGTGAAAGACCTGTATGACAAGACCTTCAAGTCTCTGAAGAATGAATTTGAAGAAGATATCATAAGATGGAAAGATTTTCCATGATCCTTGGTAAGTAGGACTAACAGTGAAAA
The DNA here is from genome assembly GCF_021556685.1 of Rattus norvegicus. Lineage (NCBI taxonomy): Eukaryota > Metazoa > Chordata > Mammalia > Rodentia > Muridae > Rattus > Rattus norvegicus. Next base: position 36,444,254 of record NC_141534.1, read on the forward strand.
TGGCCATGTCATCAAAAGCAATCTACAGATTCAATATACATCCTTTAAAAGTTCCCACACAATTCTTTCAGACCTTGAAAGAACAATTCTCAATTTCGAACTCAAAAAAAAAAAAAAAAAAACCAGGATAGCTAAGTAGCTAAGAACTCCTGGAGGTATCAGCATCCCTGATTTCAAGAACTACAGAGGTGTAATAATAAAAAAAACCTGCATAGTATTGTCACAGAAACACACAAGTTGATCAATGGAATAGAGCAAAAGACCCTGAAATAAATCCACACACCTATGGACACTTGATTTTAGACAAAGAAGTCAAAACCATACAATGGAAAAGAGAAATTATCTTCAAGAAATGGTGCAAATATAATTCGATGTCTGCATGTAGATGAATAAAAATAGGTTCATATTCATCACCCAGCACAAAAGTCAAGTCCTAGTGGATCAAAAACCTCAACATAAAGCCAGATACACTAAATTTAATAGAAGAGAAAGTAGGGAGTAGCCTTGAGTGCATTGGTATAGGAACAACTTTCTGAACAGAACACCAATAACTCAGGCACTAAGATAAACAATTAATGAATGTGATCTCATTAAATTGAAAATCTTCTGTAAGGCAAAGGACACTGTCATAATGGCAGCCTCCAGAATGGGAAAAGAGTTTCAGCAATCCTATATCCCACAGAGGGCTGATATCCAATTTTATTAAGAACTTAAGAAATTAGATACCAGCAAACCAAATAACCCAGTTAAAAAATGAGGTACAGAGCTAAGCAGAAAATTCTCATTGGAGGAATCTCTAATAGCTGAGAAACACTTTAAAAAGTTTCTTTGGTCATCAGGGAAATGCAAATCAAAGTGACTCTGAGATTCTACCTTACACCCTGCAGAATGGCTAAGATCAAAAACTCAAGCCACAGCACATACAGGCAAGGATATAGAGCAATGGAAACACTCCTTGGGAGTGCTAAGCTATATAATCACTATGGAAATCAATGTGGTTGTTTCTCAGAATATTGGGAATAGTTCTACCTCAAGAGTCATCAATATCACTCTTACCACCAGGACACTTGCTCTACTACATTTGTAGCAGTTTTACTCATAACAGTCAAAAACTGGAAACAACACAGATACCCCTCAAGGGACAAATGGATAAAGAAATTGTCCCATTTTCACAGCAGAATATTACTCAGCTATTAAAAACAAGGATATCATGAAATTTGCAGGCAAATTGGTGGAACTAGAAAACTTAGGTTTTTCAAAACTTAATTTAAGTAGAGTTCTTGAATGTTTCAACCTTCCTTCTAGCCCACATGCCAGTGGTAGGAGACAAAAAAGGTTGATAGGAAACAGGGGTTATGGCCCTGTTTAGAACTAGTTCCTTGGGAACAATTCCACTCTTGGTTGTCAGAATATCAGCACTCCAGTTACAAATCCTCAAGCATGAGTCAGTACAGGTGGCAAGATCCAACAGAAAGCACAAGGGACCACTGAATTCATGGGAAACAGTGGTAGCAGCCAGAACACCACAGAAGTTCATTGGTGAAGTTTTCACTGTGTAGTTAAGACTAGCAGAGCTTTGCAAGTCATATCAATGCAAGAGCACCCTCTCACTGTTTGTGGGGTTCTATTTATCTTTTTTCTAAACATCACCCAGCTTCTCAAGCATTGGCTCTCAGCAAAACATCACATGCCTTTTCACAAGCCAACTTTCAGCAAAATATCTCATACCCTCTGACAAGACAGCTTCCAGCAAAACATTAGACAACACAATTGATTTTTAAAGAAACTAAAAATTTCCACTTCATCTTCCTGAGTGAGGTAACCCAGAACCAAAAGGATATACATAGTATATACTCACATATAAGTGGATATTAGCCACAAAGTACAGGATAACCATGATACAATTCGCAGATCCAAAGAAGCTAGATAAAAAGGAGGGCCCAAGGGAGGATGCTTGATTCTCACTTGGAAGGGAAATAAAATAGTTATCAGTAGTGGATGGAGGAATAAAGATGGGAGGGGAAAGGAATTGGGAGGGGTATGGGAGTGAAGGATCAGGTGTAGAGAAAGCTTGAGAGAGAGGGTTGAAAGAGTAAATAAAATTTGGTGGTGGGCTGGGTTGGGGCAGAGGATCACCTCTGTAGCATTCTGGAGACCTGAGATAGAAGAGGCTCCTGGGAGCCTATAAGGGTGACTCTAGCTGAGACTCCTAACACTAGGGGATATGGAGCCTGAAGGGTCACCTCCTGTCGCCAGGTGGGACTCCCAGTGGAGAGATGAGGATGCCAATTCAACCAGGAAACCTTCAACTCAAAAAGTACATGGACAAAGATAGAGCAGAGACTGAGAGAATAGCCAACCAATGACTGGCCCAACATGAGACCCTTTCCATGGGTAAGAAGTACTACTGATACTCTGTTAGGCTTGTAGACAAGCCTGAGAGGACCCATCCAGCAGCTGACCAAAATAGATGCAGAGACCTACAGCCAAACATTAGACAGAGCTGAGGGAGTATTGTGGAAGAGAAGAGGGAAGGATCACAGTAATGGGAGAGGGTAGGGACTCCACAAAAGACCAACAGAGTCAAATGACCTTTGGGGGGTTCCTAGAGATGGAACCACGAATTACAGACATGCATGGGCTGGACTCACCATATGACTCCTGTACATTTGTAGCAGAATGGCAGCTAGGTCTTCATGCAGGTCCCCCCAGGACTGAAGTGGGGGTTATCCCTGACTGTTGCCTGCCAGTGGATCCTGATCCCCTATCTAGATTGCTTCATCTAGCTTCATTGGAAAGGTATGTGCCTACTCCTCCAGACTTAATATGCCAGTGGGGTTTGTTAGAGGGGGAGGGCTCCCCCTCCTCAGAGAAGGAGAGTAGAACATGGAGAGAGAGGCTATGTGAGGGGGACTTGGAGAAGATGGGGGCTGTGATTGGGATGAAAAGTGAATAAATACACAAATGAATGGAAATGAAAGAAGGAAAGAGAAGTGTCCTTGAACTCACTGACAGAAATATTTTAACTTAAAGGCAAAAATGACAACAACCTGTACTTCTCAGGTGTATTTCTTTCTTCTTTTGATGCCCATCAAAATCAATACAAATAAGGTTTCTGTATTCATTTTGTGACCTCTGACATGCACACCGCCAATACTAGGAACTGAATGACATCACCTAACACGTGCTTTCTTCAGAGTTTCCCAGAACAACTTGTGAAACACGACAAGGTTCCTGCTTGAGTCTGTTAAAAATCAGTAAATCCTTCATTCATGTCATCACTCACAGTAACATTTGGATGAAATGAAAAGAGTCTTCAAGGAAAAGGGCAGGAATGCACACCATAGGAGAGTGGACGCCTCCCTGAGGACGAGGGAGGGATCCCACCTTGACAGTTTACTGGCTGGATGGTGCTGACAGCACATATGAAGAACAGTGTTAGATGTGGTTGGTACTTTCCATCTGTAGAGCCAGAATGCTGTTCTGGAAAAATTCATGCAATATCAGAAGAAACAACCATGAGGTCATGACAGAAAATAATGCAGAACAGGACACAAAGAAAGCTAACTTTTCCTGCTAGTGAAGCAGGACAGAGAGAATAACTCTCCCCCAGTCTCCCCACCTCCCTGCACAGTAAACATAAACAAGATCCTAATCTTCAACACAAGGTATTAGCAAAAGGATGCTAGTGAAAAGTCAGATTTGTAAGGTTTCATGATTAGGAAGATGTCAATTAGAAAGATTTCTGTCAGGTCACTGGCGCTCAAAACTGAGGGCAATCAGAAGTAATTACTATACCCAATATACTACATTTTAATAATCTTTTAAAACATGGGGACTCATATAACCTAGGCTCACCTTGAATTGGCTTTGAACTCCAGGATTCCTGACTCCTCCTGAAAACTCAGAAATGAAACACAGATTAAGTTTTAGCTCACTTTTCTACCATAGGGTTGTTTAGTACAAAATATACACTTATTTGGTACCTGTAAGTTATATATAAGCATGCCGCTGTACCCTCTCTATGTTGTAAGGAGTGGGTTTTGATGTAGAAGGTAGCACATGATTCTGACTTCATATACTGCTTTTTTCCCCCTACGGATTAGCAACATTAACTAGGAAATGTCTGTTATCCTAGATATGATTACAAACTCATTGGAAATCCCAGTAGATAGGACAAGGTGGTCTGAAGCCCATGCTTTCCGAGAGTAGACTTGAATGCCGTAAGCCAAGCTCCGGCTCACTAACACTCTGTGTGACTGAAGAGTGACAATATAAGGAAGGTCACCCGAGATAGGGGGAGGGTCTGTAGAGGAGAAATCCTGAAAAACAAAACCCTGTGTCTGGCAGTGAATGAAAAACTCTTGGAAGGAGTCTGTGTGTGCAGAGACTGATGGCCTGTGTGGAAGTTTATTGAGGAGTAGAGACTAGAATTTTGCAGGTTTAGGGTAGCTATCTTACTTGGGCTGGTTTTCTCTTCAGGACAGTCAGCCCCTGCCTCACTTTGTAGTGGACCACACAGGTTGTGACAATAGATAAAAACCTCTCAGAACCCACTGACTTGGCAGAACAGCTTCTATCAATCCAAAAGCTAAAATCTCATCAGATGGTATCTTAGGTGAATAGGGTATCTCCCATGTCTCATAGTACATGCCTCTATCAGACTCACACCAATGTATTTTAAACTTTCCTTGGTCAATTAAATTATTTTTCTGTAAAGCCATGAAACTGATTCCATGTTTTAGAATGTTATTTGAATTAAACTAAATCTGTGTTCTCAGATCATGGCTACTCAAATGGCTCTGGACTAAACTGTTCTCTTCAGGACAAGAGCTGTGCATTTTGCATGAACAGGAACCTACTATGTGTAAATCATAAGACCCCAAGTGTGCCACGGCTTTCCAAATTTATCTTACAGCCTTTCACAGTAGGAAAAACTTGGGGAATTTTTCCTTAAACTATTACAGGTGCATCAGTAAACCTGAATATCACATTGAGGGACAAAGAAAAATTTAGGAGAGTTCAGACACTGCTGATAATGTGAGCAGATGGAAGAAAATCATGTGATGAGAAAACAACGTACAAGTCCTGGCAGGTTAGAGAGAGCAGTGCTCAGAGCTGGGCAGATTAGCAGGGCTACTTCCCCCTTCCCTTTCAAACATTTCAGCCCCACTCAGCGAACTTTCTCTCATCACACCAAGTCACGTTCACATCTAAAAAGGAGTCCAAATTCTGGACAGAACACCTACTCAAAACTGTTGAGGTATTACTGTCTAGTGAGTTTTATTCTGATGTGTAAGATTCATATTATCTGGACTATGCAAACACAAGATCATACCAATTACAAGATTATCCTATGGCTATATAGACATAAATTGTGATGATTCAGGTCACAGAAATATCTATTAGAAATTCCCATTCAAACTGAGACATCCGTAAGTGTAACAGTTCATCAAAAAGAAAAGTAACACCCCACACAAAGGTTGCCCTCAGAGGATTCTCTCTCCTTGGACAGTAGGAACTTTAGGAAGCTGTGTGAGCTCAAACAAGGAGTAGTCTCCAAGGGCATTAAGTACATAAGGCGCTAAATGTCCCCGTGTTCTGTATTCCCTGAGTATCTGATTACAGCCATGTGAGCATCTGACAGCTAGGTAGAGCACATTTCCCCAGTAAAGATGAGCGAGTTCCCTTCAGCATCTGAGCAGAGGCCGTCAGCAGACCCAGCCTGCCCTTGCAATCCTCTTGTTCCAACCTCGTTCCCGGTCAAACCTGCGTCCAGGGGCAGTGGCCCAGCCTAGTTCAGCACAGCACCTCCAGGTCAGCAGCTTCCCCTGTCTCCCAACCAGCCCAAGTTAGCTCCCTCCGCGTCCTACCCGCCACCCTGCACATTTCCTCAGATATGTAGAACGGTGCTGCTCCCTGCACCAACCTCCATGTCAGAGATCCAAACTCACCGCTCAACAGGACAGTTGCAAAAATTTGAGGAATGAAGTTTGAAGAAAGAATACGGAAGTTTGATGCCAGCGGCCCTTTCTGATGACGTCACAGCAATAAGGACTTCATTTCCCACAAGTCAGTTGGAAGGATTTCCAGGAAGTCACAGAAGAGGATTTGTGCTTTGCCTGGATTCAAGCCCAAGGATGAGCAGGTGAAGATGGAAAGAAACAGGCTTCAGCTCATGGGCTGCCACAGGGAAATTGGACTTTTTTAAAGTCCTTGATCCCAGCACACAATGTTAGCCTATGAGCCGAGCCTTTCACAATAATGTTTATCACATTTCTTTTCCTTGTTATTTCTTATAAAACATTGTGATTTTAAAGCTCAGATCTAATTATAGAATCTACCAAATGGAAAATTCATGCTTTGATGGTTTAATTAAAATATGGAAGCAGAAAGTTAATGTAGGGTTGAGCATTATCTCTTTAAGATGCTATTGAAACCATCCCAGGTGCTCAAGACAGAAGAGTTGGAAATCAGAGCTAGTTACCACCAGGCGTTTTCTGAGCACATGCTCAGTATGTCTTCCAAGAGCAGGGCACAACTCCTGGGATCATAAGGCATCAACCACAAGGACTTAGCATTTCTGAGCATAGCTAGTTTTCCAGTATGTGTATGTGTGTGAGGTTTGGTCTGTTGCTGTGGATCGTAATGTTAAATTCTATACCCAAAGGTCGAAGCCTACCGTGGACTTTTCACATTTACAAGATTTTGTTGGGCAAACCTTGTTCCTTGATTTAAAACTATTAGTTAAATCAAATTGTCTACAGCCAATTACTGGGGGGATTAGAGGGAGGTGGGTTTTTAGTTACCTGGTAGGAGGTAGAGAATAGAGAGACCAGGAAAAGGAGGAGGAATGGGGAAAAGAGGACAGAGCTGCCATGGGCTCTTCTGCATACGGCAAGGGAGAGACCCCACCTCCTGACCTGCTTCCTGTAGCAGTACTACACCTCAAATGAGGCCACACCTGCTAACAGTGCCACTTCCAATGGACCAAGCATGTTGAAACTACCACCATCTATATCCTTGTCACATAATAATCAAAGCACTAAAGATTAGAATCAATTCCTCAGTAAATAGACATAGACTAAGTTTTCAATAAAAAGACATAAATTAACTGAATGGATACAAGGGAAAAAAAACCATCCTGCTACCTATAAGAAACATACCTCAACATCAAAGATAGCTGTCACCTCAGAGTAATGTTTTATAAAAAATGTTTTCCAAGCAAACGAACCTCAGATGTAAGCTCGTGTAGCTATTCTAACATGTAACAAAATAGAATTCAAACCAAAATTAATCTAAAACAAACAAACCAAATATGGAGGAACACTTCAAACTCATCAAAGGAAAAATCCACAAAGATGTTTCAGCTCTTAACATCTACATAGCAAATGCAAGGACACTCATGTCTGTAAGAAAATGTTGGATTGCCAAGCTTAATCCCATACTGGTCCTACCACAATAATTGTTGGAGAGTTCAATACCCTACTCTCACCAATGGACAGGTTGTCCAGCCAAAGGTTAAACAAACAAAAAAATACTGTCACTGACACTCATTATATCAAATGGGCCTGACAGATATCTACAGAACCTTTCTCCCCAAAACAAAAGAATATACCTTCTTATCAGCTCTCATGGAACTTTCTTCCAAATTAATTACATACTTTGTCACAAAGCAACTCTCGATAGGCATAAAAAAATAGAAATAACCCACTGCATCTGTTCAGACCACCATGGATTAGACTAGAATTTCAAGAAAAACACAAAGGCTAAAGTCTAAAGGGAAACTAAACTCTCTCCTGAATGAAAATAAACTTTTAAAGTACACCTAGGCCAATAATTCTTAATTATTCAACAACAATAGAAATAAAGGAAATGTTTCAAAATTCATTTTATGAACCCATGGTAACTGTGATAACAAAACCACACAAAGATTCATTGAAGAAAGAGAATTACAAATAACCCACATAAACATAGCTGCAAAAATACTCAAGAACATTCTTTAAACCCAATCTAAGAACACATCAAAGATGTTATACAGCATGACCAAGTAGGGCTTCCTCAAAGACATGAAGAATAATGGTTCCACATTAAAAAAAATTTAGTCAGTGTAATATACTATATAAACAAACTTAAAATAAAACCACATGATCATCTCATTAGACACCAAAAATGCCTTTGACAAAATTCAACACAACTCAATGACAAATGTCTTGGAAAGAGTGGAGATACAATGGACATAGCTAAATATAATACAGGTGATTTACATCAGGCCTTTAGCCGATGTCTTAGTGAAGGTTTCTATTCCTGTAGAAACATCATGACCAAGAAGCAAGCTGAGGAGGAAAGGTTTTATTCAGCTTACACTTCCCATTGCTGTTCATCATCAAAGAAAGTCAGAACTGGAACACAAGCAGGTCAGGAAGCAGGAGCTGATGCAAAGGCCATGGAGGGATGTTACTTACTGGATTGCTTTCCCTGGCTTGCTCAGCTTTCTTTCTTATAGAACCCAGGACGACCAGCCCAGGGATGGTACCACCCACAACTGATCACCACCCCCTTGATCACTAATTAAGAAAAGGCCTTACAGCTAGATCTTCTGGAGGCATTTTCTCAAGGGAGGCTCCTTTCTCTGTGATAACTCCAGCTTGTGTCAAGTTGAAACACAAAACCAGCCAGTACAGCCAACATCAAATTAAATGGAGAGAAACTCAAAGTAATTTCAGTGAAATCAGGAATGAGGAAAAGGTTCCCCATTCCCTTCATATCTGTTCAATACAATATTTGAAGTTGTAGTTAGAATATTTAGAATACTGAAGGGAATAGGGGATTGAAAATCAGAAATCAAAGTATCATTATTTGCAGAGCAATACAAACTACAAATGAAGTGAGGAAAAAATCAGGGGACCAACACCCTTCAAAATTGCCACAAATGATATAAAATATCTTGTGTAAATTCTAACAGTGAAATGGAAGACTCTTTTGACAAAACACCACATCATTGAAAAAATATACTAAAGAAGATATCAGAAAGTGGTATTTTAGTACTCTCTAGGACCAGCAAATTTCAGAATAATGACACAGACACTTATTAATATTTATCTTATCTTAGGGCTTAGCTGGCTACCTCCAAGCTAGCTCTTCTAACTTAACCTGAGTATTCTAAAGATTTTATTTATTTATTGTATGTATGTGGGTCCACTGTAGCTGTATTTAGACATACCAGAAGAGGGCATCAGATCCCATTACAGATGGTTGTGAGCCACCATGTGGATGCTGGGAATTGAACTCAGGACCTCTGGAAGAGCAATCAGTGCTCTTAACCACTGAGCCATCTCTCTGGCCCTAACCTACATATTCTAGTCCACATCTACCACATGGTCTGTTATTTATTTTTTTTTTCGGAGCTGGGGACTGAACCCAGGGCCTTGCACTTGCTAGGCAAGCGCTCTACCACTGAGCTAAATCCCCAATCCCTAGTCTGTTATTTTTCACTCAGTCGTGGCACCTGTCCCTTCCACCTCAGTGTGATGCTGGAGAATCAGCCTAGTAACAGATTCTTCCCACAGAGGGGCCTATGTGCTTTTAGAAGGATAACTATACACTGGGGGAAAAATCAGATTATTCAGGATCTATTGGATACTTGTTCTGACTTGATGCTGATTCTGGGAGATTCCATGAAACATTGTGGCCTGTGACATAAAGTAGGGACTTTTGGAGACCTGGTGATAATGGAGCTTTGGCTGAAGTCTGACTCACAGTAGGTCCCATACCTCCCTGAACTCCATGTGGTTATTTCCTCACTTCCAGATTGAATAACTGGGATAGATATGCATAGAAGTGGCCAGTTGCTCAGATTGGTTCACCAGCCTGTGGAGTGAAGGCTATTATAGTTGGTAAGGCTAAACAGAAGCCTCCTAGTTGCCTCTGCTAAAGAAAATAGTGAATCAAAACCAGTATTGTATCCCTAGAAAATTGCATAAATTAATGCCACACTCAAGGACTTGAAAGAAGCAGAAATGGTGGTCCCCAAAGGATCTCCCCTTAACTCTCCTGTTGGCCAGTGCAGAAGACAGATGGATCATGGAAAATGACAGTTAATATTGAATATGAAACCAGGTAGTAACTCCTACTGCAGCTCCTGTGTCAGAGGTAGTGGTGTCCTTAATTGAGCAAATTAACACATCTCCTGCTACATGGTATGTACCTATTGATATAGCAAATGAATACCTTTTTCTCAGTTTTGTCCATAAGGACCCCCAGAAGCAATTTGCCTTCAGTTTGCAAGGCCAGAAATATATCTTTGTAGATTTTCCTCAAATATGAATTAACTCTCTTGCCCCATGTCATAACCAAGTGAACAGGAGGTAGCAACTACTTTGAACTCATTGGCAACACATATGCATATCAGTGGACAGGAAATACATCCAACCAAAATCGAAAGGACTGTTTACCTCAGTGAAATTCTGAGGAGTCTAGTGGGGGCGTGTAGAGATATTTCTTCTAATGTGAAGGATAAGTACTTGCACCTGGCCTCTCCCACCATCAAGAAAGAAGCACAATGTTTAGCAGGTCCATTTGGATTCCTGACACAGCACATTCCTCACTTGGGTAGGTTACTCAGGCTCATACACCAAGTGACTTGGAAGCTGCTGGCTCCTTGTGGGGCCTGGGACAGAGGAAGTCTCTTCAACAAGTCCAGACTGCTGTGTTACCATCAAACTGATAAGATTATATTAGAACAGGAGACAACTGAAAAAGAAAAGAGAATAGTTCATCAGACAGCTTGATCATTCAGTCCAAACTAATTTATAAAGACCAAAGATACCTTCCATTTGATCAGGCATGAAAAAATAAAAGTAAGAAATAGAGATTTCAATTTAAATAAATTTAAAGGGTAACTACAATTCAAACTTGTTTTTTTAATCTCTATGAGTTGGAGTGATCTGGAGCTAAAATATTTGAGCCCATGCCTTTAATCATAGCAGAGATAGTCAGATCTCTTTAAGTTAGTTGTTTTCGAAATCCTAGCATTACAGTAAACAAGGTGATGGTGGTTCACATCTTTAATCCCAGTACCTGGGAGGAATACACCCTGGCTTCCAACATTTTGGAAGCAGAGGCAGGTGTATAAAAATTGCAGTTATTTAAATTTAAAAGCACTTGAAAAAAGCAAGCTAAAATTCAGATTGAATGCCTTTATTTATCTAAAAATAAAAATGTTAGGGGTTCAGGAATTGCCACCCAAACCAAACAAAGACTGATCCTAGTTAAACAAGAATAGATTATTGCATGCATACCATAATACAGAATGTCCAGATCCATGAGAAGGAAAGACTTAATTGTGGTCCTAGTCTTCTTTCAGTGTAGGCTTTAAAAAAAAGATTTCTTCATTTATTTTATGTACAGCACACTGTAGCTGTCTTCAGACACACCAGAAGAGAGCATTGGATCCCATTACAGATGGTTGCAAGTCACCATGTGGTTGCTGGGAATTGAACTCAGGGCCTCTGGAAGAGCACTCAGTGCTCTTAACTGCTGACCCATCTGTCCAGCCCTCATTGTAGACATTTTAATAGGAAAAACCAGGTTCAAAAGTTAAAGAACAAGAAGGGGAACAGTTGGCTTACTAGGCAAAGTACTATCAGCTAACCTTTAAACTGATTGGTCCTGAGTAAGTGTGTAGGTGCAGGAGAGATTGCCCAGTGGTCAGTTCTGACTCAAGTCTTTTTAGACATTGCAGTTCACATTGACCTTTGTTTTGATGGTTCCTATGTAAAGTGTTGTGGAATTTCTTAAGATTAGCAAACCTACACCAAACAATTAGAACATACAGAACAAAATAGGGTCTGTGGTCTGTATGTCCTTGAGCCAAGTCACTTCTGTGTGTCAGTGACTGGCAGTCATGTTATAGCAACAATGGAGCTTTTCTTAGGGGGTTCAGACCGTAACAATAAAGAGAAAGGGGAAATAGATATATTTATCCACTAAGTTATATTTAGTTTCAATTGTTCATAAGAATTTTTATTTCAATTGAATGATTATGTTTTTTTCTATTGTTCAAGATATTTTGCTCTACAAAAGATTAAGAAAAGGGAATACCCCCAAAGTTAGATTTGGGACAGGGTTTTGCTTTTATTATTGCAGAATAAAAGCATCCAACAACAGAATCTGTAGACCACTGGACAAGTAAAACATCTGAAGAGGACGAATCAAAAGAATATATCCCATGCAAAAGAATAAATTGGACAAATGTAACCTTTGAGGTCTTCAAAATGATGATAACCCATTTTGATAAATCCACATGGACTGTGGTAATTCTAACAGTGTAAAATTTCCCCTTACCCCCTTTCTACCAGGTTTTATGCAAACAATGGACACCTTCTGGGTAACTGCCCAGAAGTTCTACCCAGTCAGGATTGACATTAAGCTGACAAATAACACCCAAAGATCAGCTTAAGACTACAAACTGCTCAGGACATTAAAATTGGTAAGTGCAAATGAGACTGACAGGAACATTTTACAGAAGTTTGAACTAAAAAAAAAAAAAACCACTTAATCCTGTGCCCATGTGTTTGAGGCTCTTCCTTACCCAGTGTTTCTGGTTTTGTGTGGAGGTCCTTGACCCACTTGGAATTGAGTTTTATACAAGGAGATAAGAATGGGTCAATTTGCATTCTTGTACATACTGACTGCCAGCATCATTTGTTGAAAATGCTGTCTTTTTCCACTGTATGGTTTTAACTCCTTTGTCAAAGAAAAAGTATAGGTGTGTGGTTTGATTTCTGGGTCTTCAATTCTATTTCACTGATCTACCTGCCTGTTTCCGTACCAATACCATACAGGTTTTTTTTTTTTTAAATCACTATTGCTCTGTAATACAGATGGATATTAGGGATGGTGATTCCCCCCAGAAATTTTTTTTAATATTTTATTTATTTATTATATATATGAGTACACTGTAGCTGTCTTCAGACACACCAGAGGGCATCAGATCCCCTTACAGATGGTTGTGAGCCACCATGTGGTTGCTGGGAATTGAACTCAGGACCTCAGGAAGAGCAGTCGGTGCTCTTAACCGCTGAGCCATCTCTCCAGCCCCCCCCCCCAGAAATTTTTTTATTGTTGAGAATATTTTTCACTATCCTGGGTTTTTTGTTATTCCAGATGAATTGTCAAATTGCTCTTTCTAACTCTGTGAAGAAATGCCTTGTGAACTTGATGGGGGATTTCATTGAATCTTTAGATTGCTTTTGGCAAAATGGCCTTTTTAAAAAAAATATTAATCCTGCCAATCCATGAGAATGGGAGATTTTTCCATTTTCTGAGATCTTCAGTCTCTTTCTTCAGAGACTTGAAGTTCTTGTTATACAGATTTTCACTTGCTTGGTTAGAGACACCCAAAGATATTTTATATTAGTTGTGACTATTGGGAAGAGTGTCATTTCCCTAATTTCTTTCTCAGCCTGTTGATCCTTTGAGTAGAGGAAGGCTACTGATTTGTTTGAGTTAATTTTATATCCAGCCACTTTGCTGAAGTTTTTTTTTTAATTTAGAGAATACTTTATTAGTTTTTGTAATCAAACCCACGTATATAAGACCTTACATATTTAATACAGTGTGTTACCCCTGTACAAATGGAAAAAACTTAAGTTCAACATTTCTAGACCAATATGGCTGTTAATTTCTGTACAGTGCCAACTCAACACAGTAAACGGGGATACTTTTTTCCAAAGTTGACAGCACAGGTAAAGTTTCAAAAAATTCAAATTATATATCTGTATATATATATATTTATATTTATATAAAAAGACCAATAATAGCAGTGTGTTATGCATCAACAGCAGCAACAGCTTTTCCAGGTTCTGCAGTCATCTGAACAAAACTGTAGAGACATCCAGCATACTCCATTAAAAAAAAAAAAGTCCCCGGCCCGCAGCAGCTCTCTGCTCCCAGACCCGGTGAGAGAGAGACCCAACCGCCTGGTCAGGTGGGCACTCCTGAGGCTGCAGAGCGGAAGAGACCACCAACACTGCTCACCCCTGCCCACATCCCTGGCCCAAGAGGAAACTGTATAAGGCCTCTGGGCTCCCCTGGGGGAGGGCCCAGGAGCGGCAGGACTTCTGCGCCTGAGACACCGCCGGAACCTGAAAGAAACAGACCGGATAAACAGTTCTCTGCACCCAAATCCCGTGGGAGGGAGAGCTAAACCTTCAGAGAGGCAGACAAGCCTGGGAAACCAGAAGAGACTGCTCCCTGCACACACATCTCGGACGCCAGAGGAAAAAGCCAAAGACCATCTGGAACCCTGGTGCACTGAAGCTCCCGGAAGGGGCGGCACAGGTCATCCTGGTTGCTGCCGCTGCAGAGAGCCCCTGGGCAGCACCCCACGAGCGAACCTGAGCCTCGGGACCACAGGTAAGACCAAATTTTCTGCTGCAAGAAAGCTGCCTGGTGAACTCAAGACACAGGCCCACAGGAACAGCTGAAGACCTGTAGAGAGGAAAAACTACACACCCGAAAGCAGAACACACTGTCCCCATAACTGACTGAAAGAGAGGAAAACAGGTCTACAGCACTCCTGACACACAGGCTTATAGGTCAGTCTAGCCACTGTCAGAAATAGCAGAACAAAGTAACACTAGAGATAATCTGATGGCGAGAGGCAAGCGCAGGAACCCAAGCAACAGAAACCAAGACTGCATGCCATCCTCGGAGCCCAATTCTCCCACCAAAACAAACATGGAATATCCAAACACACCAGAAAAGCAAGATCTAGTTTCAAAATCATATTTGATCATGATGCTGGAGGACTTCAAGAAAGACATGAACACACTTAGGGAAACACAGGAAATCATTAATAAACAAGTAGAAGCCTACAGAGAGGAATGGCAAAAATCCCTGAAAGAATTCCAGGAAAACACAATCAAACAGATGAAGGAATTAAAAATGGAAATAGAAGCAATCAAGAAAGAACACATGGAAACAACCCTGGATATAGAAAACCAAAAGAAGAGACAAGGAGCTGTAGATACAAGCTTCACCAACAGAATACAAGAGATGGAAGAGAGAATCTCAGGAGCAGAAGATTCCATAGAAATCATTGACTCAACTGTCAAAGATAATGTAAAGCGGAAAAAGCTACTGGTCCAAAACATACAGGAAATCCAGGACTCAATGAGAAGATCAAACCTAAGGATAATAGGTATAGAAGAGAGTGAAGACTCCCAGCTCAAAGGACCAGTAAATATCTTCAACAAAATCATAGAAGAAAACTTCCCTAACCTAAAAAAAGAGATACCCATAGGCATACAAGAAGCCTACAGAACTCCAAATAGATTGGACCAGAAAAGAAACACCTCCCGTCACATAATTGTCAAAACACCAAACGCACAAAATAAAAAAAGAATATTAAAAGCAGTAAGGGAAAAAGGTCAAGTAACATATAAAGGGAGACCTATCAGAATCACACCAGACTTCTCGCCAGAAACTATGAAGGCCAGAAGATCCTGGACAGATGTCATACAGACCCTAAGAGAACACAAATGCCAGCCCAGGTTACTGTATCCAGCAAAACTCTCAATTAACATTGATGGAGAAACCAAGATATTCCATGACAAAACCAAATTTACACAATATCTTTCTACAAATCCAGCACTACAAAGGATAATAAATGGTAAAGCCCAACATAAGGAGGCAAGCTATACCCTAGAAGAAGCAAGAAACTAATCGTCTTGGCAACAAAACAAAGAGAATGAAAGCACACAAACATAACCTCACATCCAAATATGAATATAAAGGGAAACAATAATCACTATTCCTTAATATCTCTCAATATCAATGGCCTCAACTCCCCAATAAAAAGACATAGATTAACAAACTGGATACGCAACGAGGACCCTGCATTCTGCTGCCTACAGGAAACACACCTCAGAGACAAAGACAGACACTACCTCAGAGTGAAAGGCTGGAAAACAACTTTCCAAGCAAATGGTCAGAAGAAGCAAGCTGGAGTAGCCATTCTAATATCAAATAAAATCAATTTCCAACTAAAAGTCATCAAAAAAGATAAGGAAGGACACTTCATATTCATCAAAGGAAAAATCCACCAAGATGAACTCTCAATCTTAAATATCTATGCCCCAAATACAAGGGCACCTACATACGTAAAAGAAACCTTACTAAAGCTCAAAACACACATTGCACCTCACACAATAATAGTGGGAGATTTCAACACCCCACTCTCATCAGTGGACAGATCATGGAAACAGAAATTAAACAGTGATGTCGACAGACTAAGAGAAGTCATGAGCCAAATGGACTTAACGGATATTTATAGAACATTCTATCCTAAAGCAAAAGGATATACATTCTTCTCAGCTCCTCATGGTACTTTCTCCAAAATTGACCATATAATCGGTCAAAAAACGGGCCTCAACAGGTACAGAAAGATAGAAATAATCCCATGCGTGCTATCGGACCACCACGGCCTAAAACTGGTCTTCAATAACAATAAGGGAAGAATGCCCACATATACGTGGAAATTGAACAATGCTCTACTCAATGATAACCTGGTCAAGGAAGAAATAAAGAAAGAAATTAAAAACTTTTTAGAATTTAATGAAAATGAAGATATAACATACTCAAACTTATGGGACACAATGAAAGCTGTGCTAAGAGGAAAACTCATAGCGCTGAGTGCCTGCAGAAAGAAACAGGAAAGAGCATATGTCAGCAGCTTGACAGCACACCTAAAAGCTCTAGAACAAAAAGAAGCAAATACACCCAGGAGGAGTAGAAGGCAGGAAATAATCAAACTCAGAGCTGAAATCAACCAAGTAGAAACAAAAAGGACCATAGAAAGAATCAACAGGACCAAAAGTTGGTTCTTTGAGAAAATCAACAAGATAGATAAACCCTTAGCCAGACTAACGAGAGGACACAGAGAGTGCGTCCAAATTAACAAAATCAGAAATGAAAAGGGAGACATAACTACAGATTCAGAGGAAATTCAAAAAATCATCAGATCTTACTATAAAAACCTATATTCAACAAAATTTGAAAATCTTCAGGAAATGGACAATTTCCTAGACAGACACCAGGTATCAAAGTTAAATCAGGAACAGATAAACCAGTTAAACAACCCCATAACTCCTAAGGAAATAGAAGCAGTCATTAAAGGTCTCCCAACCAAAAAGAGCCCAGGTCCAGATGGGTTTAGTGCAGAATTCTATCAAACCTTCATAGAAGACCTCATACCAATATTATCCAAACTATTCCACAAAATTGAAACAGATGGAGCCCTACCGAATTACTTCTACGAATCTACAATTACTCTTATACCTAAACCACACAAAGACACAACAAAGAAAGAGAACTTCAGACCAATTTCCCTTATGAATATCGACGCAAAAATACTCAATAAAATTCTGGCAAACCGAATTCAAGAGCACATCAAAACAATCATCCACCATGATCAAGTAGGCTTCATCCCAGGCATGCAGGGATGGTTTAATATACGGAAAACCATCAACGTGATCCATTATATAAACAAACTGAAAGAACAGAACCACATGATCATTTCATTAGATGCTGAGAAAGCATTTGACAAAATTCAACACCCCTTCATGATAAAAGTCCTGGAAAGAATAGGAATTCAAGGCCCATACCTAAACATAGTAAAAGCCATATACAGCAAACCAGTTGCTAACATTAAACTAAATGGAGAGAAACTTGAAGCAATCCCACTAAAATCAGGGACTAGACAAGGCTGCCCACTCTCTCCCTACTTATTCAATATAGTTCTTGAAGTTCTAGCCAGAGCAGTCAGACAACAAAAGGAGATCAAAGGGATACAGATCGGAAAAGAAGAGGTCAAAATATCACTATTTGCAGATGATATGATAGTATATTTAAGTGATCCCAAAAGTTCCACCAGAGAACTACTAAAGCTGATAAACAACTTCAGCAAAGTGGCTGGGTATAAAATTAACTCAAATAAATCAGTTGCCTTCCTCTATACAAAAGAGAAACAAGCCGAGAAAGAAATTAGGGAAACGACACCCTTCATAATAGACCCAAATAATATAAAGTACCTCGGTGTGACTTTAACCAAGCAAGTAAAAGATCTGTACAATAAGAACTTCAAGACACTGAAGAAAGAAATTGAAGAAGACCTCAGAAGATGGAAAGATCTCCCATGCTCATGGATTGGCAGGATTAATATAGTAAAAATGGCCATTTTACCAAAAGCAATCTACAGATTCAATGCAATCCCCATCAAAATACCAATCCAATTCTTCAAAGAGTTAGACAGAACAATTTGCAAATTCATCTGGAATAACAAAAAACCCAGGATAGCTAAAGCTATCCTCAACAATAAAAGGACTTCAGGGGGAATCACTATCCCTGAACTCAAGCAGTATTACAGAGCAATAGTGATAAAAACTGCATGGTATTGGTACAGAGACAGACAGATAGACCAATGGAATAGAATTGAAGACCCAGAAATGAACCCACACACCTATGGTCACTTGATTTTTGACAAAGGAGCCAAAACCATCCAATGGAAAAAAGATAGCATTTTCAGCAAATGGTGCTGGTTCAACTGGAGGGCAACATGTAGAAGAATGCAGATCGATCCATGCTTATCACCCTGTACAAAGCTTAAGTCCAAGTGGATCAAGGACCTCCACATCAAACCAGACACACTCAAACTAATAGAAGAAAAACTAGGGAAGCATCTGGAACACATGGGCACTGGAAAAAATTTCCTGAACAAAACACCAATGGCTTATGCTCTAAGATCAAGAATTGACAAATGGGATCTCATAAAACTGCAAAGCTTCTGTAAGGCAAAGGACACTGTGGTTAGGACAAAACGGCAACCAACAGATTGGGAAAAGATCTTTACCAACCCTACAACAGATAGAGGCCTTATATCCAAAATATACAAAGAACTCAAGAAGTTAGACCACAGGGAAACAAAAAACCCTATTAAAAAATGGGGTTCAGAACTAAACAAAGAATTCACAGCTGAGGAATACCGAATGGCTGAGAAACACCTAAAGAAATGTTCAACATCTTTAGTCATAAGGGAAATGCAAATCAAAACAACCCTGAGATTTCACCTCACACCAGTGCGATTGGCTAAGATCAAAAACTCAGGTGACAGCAGATGCTGGCGAGGTTGTGGAGAAAGAGGAACACTCCTCCATTGTTGGTGGGATTGCAGACTGGTAAAACCATTCTGGAAATCAGTCTGGAGGTTCCTCAGAAAATTGGACATTGAACTGCCTGAGGATCCAGCTATACCTCTCTTGGGCATATACCCAAAAGATGCCTCAACATATAAAAGAGACACGTGCTCCACTATGTTCATCGCAGCCTTATTTATAATAGCCAGAAAATGGAAAGAACCCAGATGCCCTTCAACAGAGGAATGGATACAGAAAATGTGGTACATCTACACAATGGAATACTACTCAGCTATCAAAAACAACGAGTTTATGAAATTCGTAGGCAAATGGTTGGAACTGGAAAATATCATCCTGAGTGAACTAACCCAATCACAGAAAGACATACATGGTATGCACTCATTGATAAGTGGCTATTAGCCCAAATGCTTGAATTACCCTAGATCCCTAGAACAAACGAAACTCAAGACGGATGATCAAAATGTGAATGCTTCACTCCTTCTTTAAATGAGGAAAAAGAATACCCTTGGCAGGGAAGGGAGAGGCAAAGATTAAAACAGAGACTGAAGGAACACCCATTCAGAGCCTGCCCCACATTTGGCCCATACATATACAGCCACCCAATTGGACTAGATGGATGAAGCAAAGAAGTGCAGACCGACAGGAGCCGGATGTAGATCGCTCCTGAGAGACACAGCCAGAATACAGCAAATACAGAGGCCAATGCCAGCAGCAAACCACTGAACTGAGAATAGGTCCCCTATTGAAGGAATCAGAGAAAGAACTGGAAGAGCTTGAAGGGGCTCGAGACCCCAAAAGTATAACAATGCCAAGCAACCAGAGCTTCCAGGGAATAAGCCACTACCTAAAGACTATACATGGACTGACCCTGGACTCTGACCCCATAGGTAGCAATGAATATCCTAGTAAGAGCACCAGTGGAAGGGGAAGCCCTGGGTCCTGCTAAGACTGAACCCCCAGTGAACTAGTCTATGGGGGGAGGGCGGCAATGGTGAGAGGGTTGGGAGGGGAACACCCATAAGGAAGGGGAGGGGGGAGGGGGATGTTTGCCCGGAAACCGGGAAAGGGAATAACACTCGAAATGTATATAAGAAATACTCAAGTTAATAAAAAAAAAAAAAAAAAAAAAAAGAAAGAAAAAAACAGAGACTGAAGGAACTCCCATTCAGAGCCTGCCCCACATGTGGCCCATACATATACAGCCACCCAAGTAGACAAGATGGATGAAGCAAAGAAGTGCAGACCGACAGGAGCCAGATGTAGATCGCTCCTGAGAGACACAGCCAGAATGCAGCAAATACAGTGGCGAATGCCAGTAGCAAACCACTGAACTGACAATAGGACCCCGTTGAAGGAATCAGAGAAAGAACTGGAAGAGCATGAAGGGGCTCGAGACCCCATATGTACAACAATGCCAAGCAACCAGAGCTTCCAGGGACTAAGCCACTACCTAAAGACTATACATGGACTGAGCCTGGACTCTGACCTCATAGGTAGCAATGAATATCCTAGTAAGAGCACCAGTGGAAGGGGAAGCCCTGGGTCCTGTTAAGACTGAACCCCCAGTGAACTAGACTGTTGGGGGGAGGGCGGCAATGGGGGGAGGGTTGGGAGGGGAACACCCACTAGGAAGGGGAGGGGGGAGGGGGGAGGGGGGAGGGGGATGTTTGCCCGGAAACCAAAGAATTATTATTAAGTATTAAATAAATTAAAAAGAAAAAGAAAAAAAAAACAACCCTGAGATTTCACCTCACACCAGTGAGAATGGCTAAATTAAAAAAAAAAAAAAAAAAAGTAAAAAAACAAAACCCGAGAAAACAGCACAGTTCTGTTACTCTTCTGGTACCTGGCACCATTTTTTTTTTTAAATTAGCTTCTCAATCATCATCTGGAAAGAAAACATTCTGAGCAACATCATTAAAAACAGCTCTGATAAAGCACGGTCACTACTACGTATCATAAAGCAGGTACAAGCTATTTTACATCCACAGAGGTATGATACAGTACTGTCCTACATCTATAATACTAGAGGATACAATTTAAAAGGCATTATTTGAGACTTGATTGTACTTTTCCAGCAGAGGGCCCAAAGGATGGTGTGACACAGCTTTGTAAAGAAACATACTCTAGACAGGATTTCCTTTCACTAGTGGCACAGTTCTAAGGATTCATTCTCTCCATGAATGTCAGCTAAAACCGTTATTAAAAAAATGAAATATCCCTAGAACAAAACCGTATAACCACCGGATTCACATGAAGATGACCTAGTGGAGACAAGCTGGACCTCACCTTACCAACAAGCTATCAAATCTGTTATGTTTAAACAGTGAGACCTCCAAGGAAGGAGATGCCAAGTAGTGCTTCAAAGCTTCGGACCACAATCAAACACAGCATCCTTTTCAACAGAAGCAGAAGCTCATCTGAATATGCTCAAGGATGCTGACATCAACATTTAATCATCTCCTCACTCATCCAGGAAGAGGGGGAGATCAGTTACTACTGTACTTTATTGTGTTCAACCAAATCACCATGTTACAAAAATAGCAAGCTGCCATAATAAAAAATAAGGCTCCTCTATCCAGCACCAGATAGCATCATTTTACTTTCAAGCCTAGAA
This sequence comes from Rattus norvegicus, assembly GCF_021556685.1. Lineage (NCBI taxonomy): Eukaryota > Metazoa > Chordata > Mammalia > Rodentia > Muridae > Rattus > Rattus norvegicus. Next base: position 36,466,088 of record NC_141534.1, read on the forward strand.
ATTGCACACTTGTATATAAACCAATCGAAGATGAGGATTGAGAGTTCATCTTGGTGGATTTTTCCTTTGATGAATATGAAGTGTCCTTCCTTATCTTTTTTGATGACTTCTAATTGAAAATTGATTTTATTTGATATTAGAATGGCTACTCCAGCTTGCTTCTTCTGACCATTTGCTTGGAAAGTTGTTTTCCAGCCTTTCACTCTGAGGTAGTGTCTGTCTTTGTCTCTGAGGTGTGTTTCCTGTAGGCAGCAGAATGCAGGGTCCTCATTGCGTATCCAGTTTGTTAATCTATGTCTTTTTATTGGGGAGTTGAGGCCATTGATGTTGAGAGATATTAAGGAATAGTGATTATTGCTTCCTGTCATATTCATATTTGGATGTGAGGTTATGTTTGTGTGCTTTCATTCTCTTTGTTTTGTTGCCAAGACGATTAGTTTCTTGCTTCTTCTAGGGTATAGCTTGCCTCCTTATGTTGGGCTTTACCATTTATTATCCTTTGTAGTGCTGGATTTGTAGAAAGATATTGTGCAAATTTGGTTTTGTCATGGAATATCTTGGTTTCTCCATCTATGTTAATTGAGAGTTTTGCTGGATACAGTAACCTGGGCTGGCATTTGTGTTCTCTTAGGGTCTGTATGACATCTGTCCAGGATCTTCTGGCCTTCATAGTTTCTGGTGAAAAGTCTGGTGTGATTCTGATAGGTCTGCCTTTATATGTTACTTGACCTTTTTCCCTTACTGCTTTTAATATTCTTCCTTTATTTTGTGCGTTTGGTGTTTTGACAATTATGTGACGGGAGGTGTTTCTTTTCTGGTCCAATCTATTTGGAGTTCTGTAGGCTTCTTGTATGCCTATGGGTATCTCTTTTTTTAGGTTAGGGAAGTTTTCTTCTATGATTTTGTTGAAGATATTTACTGGTCCTTTGAGCTGGGAGTCTTCACTCTCTTCTATACCTATTATCCTTAGGTTTGATCTTCTCATTGAGTCCTGGATTTCCTGTATGTTTTGGACCAGTAGCTTTTTCTGCTTTACATTATCTTTGACAGTTGAATCAATGATTTCTATGGAATCTTCTGCTCCTGAGATTCTCTCTTCCATCTCTTGTATTCTGTTGGTGAAGCTTGTATCTACAGCTCCTTGTCTTTTCTTTTGCTTTTCTATGTCCAGGGTTGTTTCCATGTGTTCTTTCTTGATTGCTTCTATTTCCATTTTTAATTCCTTCAACTGTTTGATTGTGTTTTCCTGGAATTCTTTCAGGGATTTTTGCGATTCCTCTCTGTAGGCTTCTACTTGTTCTCTAAGGGAGTTCTTTATGTCTTTCTTGAAGTCCTCCAGCATCATGATCAAATATGATTTTGAAACTAGATCTTGCTTTTCTGGTGTGTTTGGATATTCCGTGTTTGCTATGGTGGGAGAATTGGCCTCCGATGATGGCATGTAGTCTTGGTTTCTGTTGCTTGGGTTCCTGCGCTTGCCTCTCGCCATCAGATTATCTCTAGTGTTACTTTGTTCTGCTATTTCTGACCGTGGCTAGACTGTCCTATAAGCCTGTGTTTCAGGAGTGCTGTAGACCTGTTTTCCTGTTTTCTTTCAGCCAGTTATGGGGACAGAGTGTTCTGCTTTCGGGCGTGTAGTTTTTCCTCTCTACAGGTCTTCAGCTGTTCCTGTGGGCCTGTGTCTTGAGTTCACCAGGCAGGTTTCTTGCAGGGAAAAGTTGGTCCTACCTGCGGTTCCAAGGCTCAAGTTTGCTCGTGGGGTACTGCCTAAGTCCTCTCCGCGGCGGCAGCAACTGGGAAGATCTGCGCTGCTCTTTCCGGGAGCCTCCGTGCACCAGGGTTCCAGATGGCGTTTGGTGTTTTCCTCTGGCGTCTGGATGTGCACAGAGTGCAGTCTCTTCTGGTTTCCCAGGCGTGTCCGCCTCTGTGAAGGTTTAGCTCTCCCTCCCACGGGATTTGGGTGCAGAGAACTGTTTATCCGGTCTGTTTCCTTCAGGTTCCGGTGGTGTCTCAGGCAGGGATCCTGCCGCTCCTGGGCCCTCCCCTATGGGAACCCAGAGGCCTTATACAGTTGCCTCTTGGGCCAGGGATGTGGGCAGGGGTGGGCAGTGTTGGTGGTCTTCTCCGCTCTGCAGCCTCAGGAGTGCCCACCTGATCAGGCGGTGAGGTCTCTCCCCCACGGGGTTTGGGAGCAGAGAGCTGCTGCGGGCCGGGATCCGCAGGTGTGGGACTTCCGGTAAACACAGGAAGTGCCCGGTCCTAGCGGAATTTTGCCTCTGTGTGTCCTGAGTTCATCAGGCAGGTTTCTTGCAGGGGAAAAGTTGGTCCTACCTGCGGTTCCAAGGCTCAAGTTTGCTCGTGGGGTACTGCCTAAGTCCTCTCCGTGGCGGCAGCAACCGGGAAGATCTGTGCCGCTCTTTCCGGGAGCCTCCGTGCACCAGGGTTCCAGATGGCGTTTGGTGTTTTCCTCTGGCGTCTGGATGTGCACAGAGTGCAGTCTCTTCTGGTTTCCCAGGCGTGTCTGCCTCTCTGAAGGTTTTTCGAAGTTTTTTTTTTTTTTTTATCGTGGTTAGTAGTTCTCTGCTGGAATTTTTGGGGTCACTTAAGTATAGTGTCATATCATCTGCAAATAGTGATATTTTGACTTCTTTTTTCCAATTTCCCTTTAACATCTTCTTGCCTAATTGCTCTGGCTAGGACTTCAAGTCCTGTATTGAATAGGGAGGGAAGAGAGTGGGCAGCCTTGTCTAGTCCCTGATTTTAGTGGGATTGTTTCAAGTTTCTCTCCATTTAGCTTGATGTTGTATACTGGTTTGCTGTATATTACATTTAGATATGGGCCTTGAATTCCTGATCTTTCCAGGACTTTCATCATGAAGGGGTGTTGAATTTTGTCAAATGCTTTGTCAGCATCTAATGAGATGATCATGTGGTTTTGTTCTTTGAGTTTGTTCATATAGTGGATTACAATGATGGATTTCCAAATATTGAACCATCCTTGTGTCTCCAGGATGAAACCTACTTGATCTTGGTGAATATTATTTTAAAGTGTTCTTAGATTTAGTTTGTGAAAATTTTATTGAGTAGCTTTGCATTGGTATTCATAGGGAAATTGGTTTGACATTCTCTTTCTTTGTAAGTTCTTTGTGTAGTTTTATGTATAAGCATAATTGTGACTTCATAGAACAAGTTAGGCAGTGTTCCTTCTGTTTCTATTTTAGGGAATCATTTGGAAAGTATTGGTATTAGGTCTTCTATGAAGGTCTGATAGAATTCTGCACTAAAACCATATGTTCCTGGACTTTTGTTTTGTTGTTGCTGCTGCTGTTGTTGATGAGCAACTTTTTTTTTTTTTTAGAGTAATTTTGTATATATTTTAAATATACATGTGCAATACATTAAAATATATAGAGATGTGTGATTATATATTTACATATATATACATATCTATATGAAACCACAGAAGGAATACATATGCGGACTCACACGTCTGTGTGCGTACCTCAACAGGACCCATCTCTATGTAAACCAGACGCAGTCTATATCAGGCCAACTTGGACGTAAGTAAAAGCCCTGACTCGGCAGCAGATTGCATTCCAGAACCCTTCCGTTTCTCCTACCAAGTATAAGGCCATTTAAAAATACACTGAGAAGAACTCCTCTGGGTGTATGGCGGAGCCCAGGGCCCTCCTGGCAGTGCACAATTTGCCTGAGTAAGGACTGCAGGGTTGAAAGATCAAGGAGCTGTGAAGAAGGGGCTTGAAACTATTAAGCAAGCATCCGTAGTGTAACTCTAGCTCCAGAACGATGCACTAGGACCAGAGAATCCTCAGATATCTGGACTAGAAGCAGATTTTGGATAGAAGCAGCGGGAAGTGTGTGTTGCTGCACATCACCATCCAGTTTTACCCGGATAACCGGGTATAGCTTTTAGGGGTTTGATAAGTCTGAAGGACAATGAGGCAGATTTTTAAAGATTAAACACAAATTATTTAAAGTTAAAGGATTTAAAAGCAACACAAGAGGTTACAGGTATTCAGGTTATCTGTTTAGGGCTTATAAATGTTTCAAGAAGCCTAACCTTATATATGGCACCGTTTGCAGCAATATCATTAATATTAATAATCATGATGTATTTATATATACAAAAATAGGACAAAGCAATTCTACAAGAGGAAATGGAAGTGAAGGTGTGTGGCTGTGTGCAACCCGATGTCAATACACCCCAGGAAGTTTCATAGCCATTAAAGACTTTGTGGCCTATAATCCTGTAATATATATATATGCATATTACAGAATATGTATATATCCAATAAAGGGATGTGGGATTCCCTTTCTCCCTCCCGTGCATGATCACGACTTCTCCTCACTCCACCCTGCCACACACATCCACGCATCATTAAAAGAGATGACGCGTAGAGTCTGGAAGTCTTAAACTAAGTCGGAGCACCTCGATTTCGAGCAAGCGCCCCCGACATCTATCTGTATTCCTTGATAAATTTTGAGTTTACTCACAGAGAGAAACTATAGAACTCTCACATCTCTTAGCAGAGGCCTTTTGCGCCCCTCCCCCCACCATGGCGGCCTTTTCCTCACTGAGTTTGCAGCACAGGTTTTGTACATTTTATAAGTGGAGTCGCTGGTTTGCTTTGGGGGTCGCTGCTTTGCACTGGGAGGAGTCGCTGCTTTGCATTGGGGGGTCGCTGCTTTGCATTGGGGGTCACTGTTTTGCATGGGGGGGTCGCTGCTTGGCATTGGGGGGTTCGCTGCTTTGCATGACGTGTCTTTCGCCTCAGTCGTTCACGGTGACTGAAACCTAGGCTCTCAGGTTGCTGCCATTGCACACAAAGCCGGGAGGCAGCACAGCGTGTGCAGCAAAGTGTGGACGCCATGGCGAAGACACGCCTGACACTTGGTCAGGGTGTCTTTATGTTTCCCCCCACACATTTGAGCTTCTACGAGGTAACGGAATTAAAGGCGATGTGCACTTGGGGGGCGGGGAGTTAACGGAATTAAAGGAGATGTGCGCTGGGGGCTGCCTCGATACCCGGCAGTTGGTTAACCACTCACTTATCATTGTGGAAAGACCATTGCACTAACTTGCGGCTTCTGAAGCCATGGCGAGGGGGTGGCTTCCTGGGATTGTTGACAAGAGTGCAACTCCCTTCCTACGTCAGACCTCGGTCTTCCCATCTGTAAAATGACCACACTGAATCGGACTAATGTTAATGCCTTCCAGCTCTAAAGTGTTAAGACTTTTAACGTCCATCATGGAGGCCCGAGCCATGCAGGTGGTGGCGGTTGTGAGAGCTGAGGGAGGGTGAGAGAGGGAGGGTGAGGGAGGGAGGCCGGGCGTCAATCACCTGAATCTGCCTTGACAGCCATGACAGCTGAGCAGGCCGGGTGTCAATCACCTGAATGCGCCATGACAGCCATGACAGCCATGGCGGCCATCTTGGAGGAAGGTCATACCGACTTCTCTTGGGCCTTGGGGCAGGGTGAGCCCCCGGAAGACATTTTTCTGCACACGGTGTTGGTGTGCATTTTGCAGCGGCAGCCCGGCCGTCGGAGGCTGTCATAGCCCCGCTGGCACAGGCGGAGGCACCCCCGGGTGGGCAGGTAGCAGCACAGGCAGGGTAAGAAGACGGAGATGACACCCATGGCCGCCCAGCGGAGGAAGCGAGAGCCGGGCCCGCAGGAGCAGGGCTCGTTGGCGCAGTTGTCCTCGTCGTCGGTGGAGCAGTGGTAGAAGACGCCCTGGACACAGCAAAGGCAGGTGCCGTAGTCGAGGAGGCTCTCGGCGGAGCAAAGGCAACGCTGGTTGCACACCCAGCAGGAGGGCAGGGGGCGGACCGCCGTGCAGGGGACGCACTTGCAGCGCCCGCACTCCTCGCAGATGAAGAGGCGATGATCACTGGACTGCCCAGCCGACTGCTCAGCTCCTCCCTTCAGAGCACCGTCGACCTTCGGGTGGGTTCTGAGGATGGACGACGGGCCTGAAGGAGAGGGTGTCATGGTGGCCAAGAGCCTTTGGTCAGAGGCAGTGGTGGTTTGTGACACGGAGCTGGCCGATGAGCAACTTTTAATCACTAGTTTTATTTCTTTAGGGGATTGTTCTAGAAAATTGTCCATTTAATTCAGAATTTCCAGTTTTGTTGAGTATAGGCTTTTGTAGTAGGATTGGATGATTTTTTAAAATTTCCTCAGTTTCTCTTTCCGTTTCTGATTTTGTTAATTTGGATTGACTCTCTGTGCTTTCTGGTTAGTCTGGCTAAGGGCTTATCTAGCTTGCTGATTTTCTCAAAGAACCAGCTCCCGGTTTTGTTGATTCTTTGTATAGTTCTTTTGTTTCTACTTGGTTGATTTCAGCCCTGAGTGTGATTATTTCCTGCCTTCTACTCCTCTTGGGCATATTTGTTTCTTTGTGTTCTTGAGCTTTTAGGTGTGCTGTCAAGCTGCTGATGTATGCTCTATCCTGTTTCTTTTTGGATGCACAGAGAGCTATGATTTTTCCTCTTAGCACTGCTTTCATTCTGTCCCATAAATTTGGGAATGTTAAGCCTTCATTTTCATTAAATTCTAAAAAGTCTTTAATTTCTTTACTTCTTTCTCAATCAAAGTATCATTGAATAGAGTATTGTTCATCTTCTATGTATATGTGGCCTTTCTGTCATTTTTGCTGTTATTGAAGACCAGCCTTAGTCCATGGTGATCTGATAGGATGCATGGGATCATTTCTATCTTCTTTTACCTGTTAAGGACTGTTTTGTGACAGATTATATGTTCAATTTTGGAGAAGGTTCCATGAGGTGCTGAGAAAAAGGCATTTTCTTTTGTTTAACGATGAAGTGTTCTATAGATATCTGTTAAATCCATTTGGTTCATAACTTCTGTTAGTTTCACTGTGTCTCTGTTTAGTTTCTGTTTCCATGATCTGTCCATTGATGAGAATGCGATGTTGAAGTCACCCACTATTATTGTGTGAGGTGCAATGCCTGCTTTGAGCTTTAGTAAAGTTCCTTTTATGAACATGGGTGTCCTTGTGTTTGGAGCATAGGTATTCAGAATTGTGAGTTACCTTGGAGGATTGGTTATTCCTTTGATGAGTATGAAGTGTCCTTCCTTACCTTTTCTGATGACTTTTGATCGAAAGTCAAATTTTCTTGATATTAGAATGACTACTTTAGCTTGTTTCTTCAGACCATTTCCTAGGAAAGTTGTTTTCCAGCCTTTTACTCAGACGTAGTGTCTGTCTTTGTCTCTGTGGTGTGCTTTTTGTATGTAGCAAAATGCTGGGTCCTCTTTACATATCCAGTCTGTTAGTCTATGTCTTTTTCTTGGGGAATTGAGTCCATTGATGTTGAGAGATATTAAAGGATAGTCATAGTTGCTTCCTGTTTATTTTTCATTGTTAAAGGTAGAATTATGACTGTGTGTATCTCTTCTTTTGGTTTTGTTGCAAGGAGATTACTTTCTTGCTTTTTCTAGCGTGTAGTTTCCCTCCTTGTGTTGGAGTTTTCCATCTATTGTCCTTCATAGGGCTAGATTTGTAGAAAGATAAGGTGTAAATTTGGTTTTGTCATGGAATATCTTATTTTCTCCATCTATGTTAATTGAGAGTTTTGCTGGATGTAGTAGCTACCATTTGTGTTTTCTTAGGGTCTGTATGACATCTGTCCAGGATCTTCTGGCTTTCATAGACTCTGGTGAGAAGTCTGGTGTAATTCTGATAGGTCTGCCTTTATATGTTACTTGACCTTTTCCCCTAACTGCTTTTAATATTCTTTCTCTGTTTTGTGCATTTGGTGTTTTGACTATTATGTGACAGGAGGAATTTCTTTTCTGGTCCAATCTATTTGAAGTGCTGTAGGCTTCTTGTAGTTTATGGGCATCTCTTTATTTAGGTTAGGAAAGTTTTTTTCTATAATTTTCTTGAAGATATTAAAGATACTGGCCCTTTAAGTTGGGAGTCTTCACTCTCTTCTATACCTATTATCCTTAGTTATGATCGTCTCATTGTGCCCTGGATTTCCTGGATATTTTGGGATAGGAGCTTTTTGCATTTTTACATTTTCTTTGACAGTTGTGTCGATGTTTTCTATGGTATCTTCTGCCCCTGAGATTCTCTCTTATCTTTTGTATTCTGTTGGTGATGTTTGCATCTATGACTCTTGATACCTCCCCTAGGTTTTCTATCTCCAGGGTTGTCCTCTCCCATTGTACTTTCTTTATTCTTTCTATTTCCATTTTTTTAAAACCCTGGGCGGTTTTGTTCAATTCCTTCACCTGTTTGGTTATGTTTTCCTGTAATACTTTAAGGAATTTTTGTGTTTCCTCTTTAAGGGCTTCTACTTGTTTACTTGTGATTTCCTGTATATCTTTAAGAGAGTTATTTATGTCCTTCTTAAATTCCTCCATCATCATCATAAAATGTGATTTTATATCTAAATCTTGCTTTTCTGGTGTGTTTGGATATCCAGTATTTGCTTTGGTGGGAGAGTTGGGCTCTGATGATGCCAAGTAGTCTTGGTTTGTGTTGATTAGGTTCCTGTGCTTGCCTCTTGCCATCAGGTTATCTCTAGTCTTAGCTTGTCTTGCTGTCTCTGACAGTGGCTTGACCCTCCTTTAGGCCTGTGTGTCAGCACTCCTGTAGACCTGTTTTCTTTCAGCCGGATCTGGGTACAGAAAGCTCTGCTTTCAGGTATTTAGGTGCTCCTGGCAATTGGTTTTCAGTTCTTGTGTAGACAGAAACCTGAATGATCCTGCCCCTTATTGCCCCTAGGTCCCTGTGCCCAAGGGGCACAAATGGCATTGGGCAATTTCCTCTTGGGTCAGGAATGTGGGCAGAGAGTAGTCTCCTCTGAATTCTCAGGAGTGTGGACACTGAGGGTCCAGCTCTTTCACATAGAATTTGAGTGCAAGGAGCCATGTGACCACTTTGGTTCAGTTCTGGGCTCAGGCCAGACTCAGCAGGTTCCTGCTGCTGACTGCTTCTATATTCCTGTATCCAGAGGCATGATGAAGTTTCCTCTTCAGCCAGGGTTGTGGGAAAGGTGGGCAGAAGTGGCAGACTGCCCTGTATTCTTTGGATTGTCCCAAATTCTGATTTTTCAGCTCTCTACCCCCATGGGATTTGGGGGCAGGGAGGTCATGGATCAGTTCAGATAATTTCTGGGCACAGTCAGAAACCAGAAGTGCCCTGTTCCAGAGGACTTCTGACTTTATGTGTCCTGAGTCCACCAGGCAGATCGCTTGGAGCAGAAAAGTTGGTCTTACCTCTGCTTTCAGGTGTGTAGGCAAAGCAGCCACCGGGCAGAAATTGCCTATTTCATCTGCAGATGAAACACTGTCCAGGAAAAGGACACATTATGCAGAATAGTTGGCTGTTGACTCTCCTTAGTCATGGCAAACCGTCCTTAATAATTCTGCTTTGCAGGGGTCTGTCAGATGATCCTGGGCCAGAAGGCCAAAGACTGATGCTCCAAGTCTTAAGGAATTAAGGAGCTGTCCAGGTAGTCAGCTGTCTCTACAGTTGTTTGAGAAGCTGTTTGGTGCTTCCTATATACCTAGGTGATGTTTAAGTCATTCTCATATTCCTGATGGGGTTGTAAACTAGTTTTTGTCTCATAATCAAACTCAAGTTGTTTACAATTGAGAAAGAGATTATAGAGAAGACATGGTTTCTGATGGCATTATAGGCTAAAATATAAACATAATCCAGGGATAGAATCATAATCCTTTCAGATGATAGAGTGCTTTATATAATTGACAGGTATGGACTGGATGCCATTTGTTTATCATACTGTGTAATTTAGCTGATTGTTATGGTTTTGTTCAGTTTATTTCTAGGAGAAGAGATTTTTTTTAAAAAAATTTTTATTGGACAGAAATGGAGAGGTATAAAGGGTGGTTCTGATGTTAATGTCTGTTCCCCAATTGGTTCTTGATCTCTAAGTAAAGAAAGACTTGGATAAATGATGGCCAGAAAGGACAGGTGGGACTTCCATGTCCCAGGAGGAAAAGGCAGATGAAAGAAGGAGAGCAGTCTCTGCCATGCTTTGGAGGGAGGAGAAGCCATGAGGACTCAGGAGGAGCTGGGGCCTGTGGCCACTACTACAGGTAGCTGGTCATGAATGTTTGGCAGGGGCAAGGTAGGACTAGCCACTCAAGTTTAGGGCAAGTGGGAAGAGCAGAGATAAAAATATTATTGTTAAGTGTACATTTTTGTAGGCAGGAGATAGTAACACCGAGCGATTTTATCATGACAAGTTGAAATGGTACAAACTGTGTGTGTGTTTTGTCCAAGGATTCAAGGGAAGCCAGGAGGGATGCTGATATAGCACTGTCAACTCTCTTGAGTAAAGGTAAGTAGAGCATAAAACTATGCACAACTGTACAAAACTTTGGATTCAAGAATATAGAATAGATAGCAGAGTACTTTCTCCAAAGTTACCAAATAGAAATGGACTGGATAGTGTGAATGCAATTCTTACCATACAGTATGTTGCTTATTGATGTTAGCATGGGTCTTTTAAAAAAAGCAGGAAAGTTGCAGGATATTTGATCTCATTTTGAGCTCCAAAATTGTGAACTGGAAAAAAATTGTTGTAGTGTGTGACTCAGCCCTAGCACAAACTTTTAACCCAAGAGTCAAATAAATTCAATCCTAGGTAAAGAGGCAGAGCAAGCAACCAGCTGACAGTGAGTTACCATAAGTAAATTCTGGGAACCAGTAGAATTCAGGACACTGCAAGACCCTGTGGAATCATTTAAACAGGGCTCATGGTGGCTCACAGGGACTAAAGTGGGAATCATGGAGCCAGCTTGGGCCTGTGTTAGGTCCTTATGGTTGTTGGCTTTATGTTTGTGGGGCTCCTGACAATCCAAGTGGGGAACTTTCTCATCTCTTTCCAGCTCTTGGTACCACTTTGTTCTAGCCCGTGCTGGATTTGAGGGTGTGTACCTGAATCTTGTGAAGTATTCAGTTGATGTCCTGAAAGTCCTGTTCTTGTCTGAGGGGATACTAAGGACAGATGGGTGTCAGAAAGATGGGAGGAGGGGTAGGAAGAGTAGCTATGGTAGGGATGAGGGAAGAAATACATTTTAAAAAAATCCAAAATTGAAACAACCAACCAACCAACAAACCACCTAACCACTACAGAATTTCCCTAATTAACATAAAAAATTTCAAAGACTTCAACTGAATCCCTTCGAATATCATACTTTATAACTACCTGCTTTTATGTCTATGACAAAAGGTTTGCTCTACTTGTACAAATCTTGTGTTATAAGCCACACTGACAGAGAAAAACAGAATTCACACAATTCTTTCAATAGCTGCAGACAAGGCAGTTGTGAAACATCACAATACCTATAGAACAAATTATGAGGAAAGTAGAAATGGATTGAGAATCTTTTACTAGGGTAAGGGCTGTGCATGACAAACCCACAGCCAATCCTTAGTAAAAGGAGGAGAAAGTGAACACAAGTCCTATAAAATTTGGCATGAGGTAAGGATACCCTATCTACATTGCAATGCAACAATTGTGTCAAGTAATCATTAAAGAAATAAGAATAGAAAGTAGCAAATGTAAAAATGGGGAAGAGGGAAGTTAAACTATCCCTAACCTTATACGTAAAAGGTTCAACACCACATATAAAAATCTCATGAATTTAATTTCAGCAAAATGGCAGTTCAAAAGAGTAACCTTATAGAAATCATCACCTTTTATATAACAGCAGGAACTGACTTGCTGAGAATGTAATTAGAGAAAAAACATCGTTAGGACTATTTACAATAGCCCTCAGCAAAAAATACAGGAGCAACGTACCAAAGGAGAAAGATCTGCACATATAAAAATTAAAAAAAAAATACCCAAAGACCACATTGCCAAAGAGAAGTGTATTACATGTTCCAGGATTTCCAAATGTCATGCTGTAAAAAATGGCTATATTAATACTCACATAAATTAACCATGTAGGCCAAAGTACATTAAGGTTAAAATCCTAAGCTAAATCAGTAAGTTAAGTGATGTGAGATTTTTGACCAAGACATCAAAACCATATTCTGTATACTATAAGAGCACCAGTGGAAGGGGAAGCCCTGGGTCCTGCTAAGACTGAACCCCCAGTGAACTAGATTGTTGGGGGGAGGGCGGCAATGGGAGGAGGATGGGGAGGGGAACACCGATAAAGAAGGGGAGGGGGATGGATTAGGGGGATGTTTGCCCGGAAACCGGGAAAGGGAATAACACTCGAAATGTATCTAGGAAATACTTAAGTTAATAAAAAAAAAAAAAAAAAAAAGGAAGCCATAAAAAAAAAAATTCTGATACAAACAGCCTTTTCAATAAACACTGCTGGCAAAACTAGATGTCCAATTGTGGAAAAACAAAATGTTGCTCACCTTACAGAAAAATCAACTCAAAATGACTCATTATTTAACCCTGAAAATGCAACAAAATGATATATTAATACCAAACACAAATGTACACAGAAAACACATATGGTATCTACATTTTAGAAAAGGATTTATAATGCAAAAGGTTATACTGGTACTACATATGTGCTTGCTCATTTAGATGTGTATGTAGAGATATAAGTGAAGAGAAGAAAGAACACTTTCCACACAGAAGTCGGTAAATGGAGGACAATAATAGGAAAGGGGAGAAAGTATAAGATTCATATGTATTAAATGTCACATTGAAACTGCAGTTGGCAAGATTATTTAGTAAGGAGCAAGTTAAAGGGGTTAATCTGCATCATAGTTCAAGGTCATTGTCTACCACGGTATCTTATGCAGTGTATCTTATTGCTATGAAGAAGCACCAAACCAGGATAACTATTAGAAAGAAAGCATTTATTGGGCTTGTTTACAGTTTCAGAAGTTTTGAACATTATCATTATTGTAGGGAGCATGCTAGGGAACATGGTGGAGACAGATATGATGAAGTAGCTGAGAATTTTACATTTTGATCCACAATCAGGAAGAAAAGGGAAACACTGGCTTTGAGCTTTTGAACACTTAAATACAACCCCCAGTGATACACTTACTCCAATGATGCCACACTGCTTAATCCTTTTAAAGAAGTGCTCCTGCCTGATGACTAAGCATTCAAATCTCTGAGCCCTTGGGGTCTTACTCCAACCACCACACATGTAAGAAAGTAAAGGCGACAGGAGCTTAAAGCAGGTAGTCATGTTCCATCCACAGTCAGGAAGCAGGAGACTGATGAATAGTTGTTATCAGGGTATTTTCTTATACTGCAGCATTTCCAGCTTATGCTTCCAAGCACAATCACCAGATCTTCTGTTGTCCATTAAACTAATGAAGAAATTGCAAATCAACAATCAGTCTTGCTTCTCACATGCTAGAACTCATGGAGTTAACAAATGAGATATAAGCATTACCTCTTGACCCATCAACATAAAACACAAACATAATTCAAAATATAATTTAGGTTTATTTTGTCTTGGCACATGTATGTATGTATGTAAATGTGGCAGCCCATGCATGGAGATCAGAGGACAACATTCAGAGGTAATTACCTCTTTATATTTTGTAAGAACTGGGAACAATATCATGGGAATGGGTCTTGTTGGCAATTAAGTTTGTTCCCAAAGTCATCATGCTAGCTTTAGCCACAAAGCTTTAATCATAACAATTCTTCTCTTTTCCCCAACTTTACCCTTACCTCATAAGTAAAATAGGCTACAACCTGAAAGACCCACAAAGTATTTAACAATTATAACACTATGAAAGACTACAGTCCATGTGTCATGTGAGACTAAAGGCAATCTCTTAACTGTGATCTCCTACAACATAAGAACATGTGACTAATTTTACTACTCACTGGTATAGAATAAGTGTTCTGATTCTAAAAGAGAAGAAACAAAAGACAGCAAGGGAGGATTAGGCTCAAATCCAGAAGGAAAAACACACTCTGACAACTGTATTTTTGACATGATTGTGTGAAGGACTCCAAAGGTTTTACTTACCACATTTGTCAATCTTGTATGGTTTCTATTAAGCAGGAAGCTGCTAACTTTTAGGGTTTGTAGATGTGCTAACATATTAACATTTGTATTATTTCACTCCAGTTTGAACTATCTTGTGTTGAGAAATATAAGAAAGTTCACTCAAGGGTTTGCAACATTTTTCACATGTGGAATTATTAGGTGGAATTATGAGGTTTTTCACAAGTTCTTAGTAAGTAAAAAAAGACCTTGGAATGTTCTTCAGACTTGTGTGGTTTCTCTCACAGAGAAATTCTTGACTGTTGCTTAAGACCATAAGACTGGTAATAGTTTTGGCCACATTATCCAATTGTAATGTTTCTCTCCAGTAGGAATTATCCTGAGTTGGGACCATGCCATGGAACTTCTAAAGTATTTGCCACATTCTTTAGATTTGTATGGTTTCTAGGCAGAATGGATTTCTTGATGACCCCTAATGTTTTTGTTGAGCATTTGGACGTGTTCTTTGCATTTGTAAATGTCACCACATTGTGAGTTAATTTGTGTAAACATTGGTATATATTTGTAGAGATTGCTTTTCCACATTCCTCATATATGTCTGGTTTGAAATGAGTAGAATCTGACAAATTCTAAAGGAGTTGACTTGCCCTTAACAATTGTAAAGTTTTTCTGCTGTGTGAATTCTGTGTTCAGAGAGTAATTATGGACAACAGAAGGCCAGGATATATACTTCATACTTGCAGGGTTTCTCTGAATGACTTCTCTTGAGGTTAGAAAATAATGCTGGACATTGGAAGTAATTGCCACATACTTCACACTAATATGGTTTGTATGATTTTTTATTTTATCTATATGAGTGCTCTATTGGCACGAAAACCTACATAGCATAAGAGGAAACAGATTCCATCATACATGGTTGTGAGCCACCATGTGGTTGCTGGGAATTGAACTCAGGACCTCTGAAAGAGTAGCCAGTTCCCTTAACTCCTGAGCCATCTCTCCAGCCCCATGAATTTTTTTATGTTTGGAAAGTCGTGATGGATAATGGAAGGCTTTGCCACATACTTCACACTTGTAGGGTTTCTTTCCTGTATGAATTATCTTGTGTTTAGAAAGTAATGATGGATAATGGAAGGCCTTGCCACAAACTTCACACTTGTAGGGTTTTTCTCCTGTATGAATTATCTTGTGATGACAAAGTAATGATGGGTAATAGAAGGCTTTGCCACACACATCACACTTGTATGGATTCTCTCCTGTGTGAATTCTCTTGTGTTTAGAAAGTGACGAGGCAAAACAGAAGACATTTCCACATACTTCACACTTGTATGGTTTCTCTCCTGTATGAATTTTCTTATGGTTGGAAAGCTTTGAAGGATAATGGAAGGCCTTGCCACAAATATCACACTTGTGAGGTTTTTCTCCTGTATGAATCATCTTGTGTTTGGAGAGTAATGATGGATAATAGAAGGCCTTGCCACATAGGTCACAATTGTAGGGTTTTTCTCCAGTATGACTTATCTTATGTTTAGAAAGTAATGATGGAAAATGGAAGGCCTTGCCACATTCTTCACACTTGTAGGGTTTCTTTCCTGTATGAATTCTCTTGTGTTTAGATAGTGATGACGAAAAGCGGAAGGCCTTCTCACATACTTCACACTTGTATGGCTTCTCTCCTGTATGAATTATCCTGTGTTTAGATAGTGATGATGACACATGGAAGCCCTTGCCACATACTTCACACTGGTATGGTTTTTCTCCTGTATGAACTCTCTTGTGTTTAGAAAGTAATGATGGATAATAGAAGGCCTTCCCACATTCTTCACACTTGTAGGGTTTTTCTCCAGTATGAATTCCCTTGTGTATTAATAGTAATGATGGAAAGCGGAAGGCCTTTCCACATACTTCACACTTGTATGGTTTTACTCTTTTATGAATCTTTTTATGTTTAGAAAGTCGTGAAGGATAAATGAAGGCCTTCTTAGATAGTTGACTGTTAGAGTGATTCTCTCCTGTATGACTTATCTTGTGTTTAGAAAGTAATAATGGAATGCAGAAAGCCTTGCCACATACTTCACACTTGTAGGGGCTTTCTCCTGTATGAATTATCTTGTGATGAGAAAGTTTTGATGGAACATGGAACCCCTGGCCACAAACTTCACACTTGTAGGGTTTTTCTTCTGTATGAGTTATTTTGTGTTTAGAAAGTAACGATGGGTAGTGGAAGGCTTTGCCACACACTTCACACTTGTAGGGTTTCTCTCCTGTATGAATTCTCCTATGTTTAGAAAGTGATGACAGAGAGCGGAAGGCCTTGTCACATTCTTTACACTTGTATGGTTTCTCTCCTGTGTGAATTCTCTTGTGTTTAGATAGTGATGATGGAAAACAAAACGCCTTGCCACATTCTTCACACTGGTATGGTTTCTCTCCTGAATGAATCTTCCTATGATTGTTAAGTCTTGATGGATAATAGAAGGCCTTGCCACATACATCACACTTGTACAGTTTTTCTCCTGTATGAATCGCCCTATGTTTAGAAAGTACTAATGAATCATTGAAGGCCTTGCCACATACTTCACACTTGTAGGGTTTCTCTCCTGTACAAATTTTCTTATGTTTAGAAAGTCTTAAAGGATAAATAAAAGCCTTACCACATACTTCACTGTTATAGTAATTATCTCCTGTATGAATTCTCCTGTGTTTAGAAAGCGATGACAGAGAGCGGAAGGCCTTTCCACAGGCTTCACACTTGTATGGTTTCTCTTCTGTATGCATTTTTGAATGGGTAGAAAGTCTTGATGGATAATCGAAAGCCTTGCCACATACTTCACACTTGTAGGGATTTTCTTCTGTATGTATTATCTTGTGCTTAGAAAGTAGTGATAAAATACGGAAGGCCTTTCCACATACCTCACACTTGTATGGTTTCTCTCCTGAATGAATTTTCTTATGGTTGGAAAGTCTTGATGGATAATGGAAGGCCTTGCCACATACATCACACTTGTATGGTTTTTCTCCTCTATGAATTATTTTGTGTTTAGAAAGAAATGAAGAAATGTGGAAGGCCTTGCCACATACTTCACACTTGTAGGGTTTCTCTCCTGTATGAATTCGCTTGTGTTTAGAGAGTATTGATGGATAATGGAAGGCCTTGCCACATACTTCACACTTGTAGGGTTTTTCTCCAGTATGAATTCTCTTGTGTACCAAAAGTAACGATGGAAAGTGGAAGGCCTTGCCACACACTTCACACTTGTATGGTTTGTCTCCTGAATGAATTTTCTTATGTCTGGAAAGTCTTGAAGGATGTTGGAAGGCCTTGCCACACAAATCACACTTATAGGGATTCTCTTCTGTATGAATTATCTTGTGTTTCGAAAGTAATAATGGGATGCAGAAGGCCTTTCCACAAACTTCACATTTGTAAGGTTTTTCTACTGTATGAATTGTTTTCTCTTCAGGAAGTAATGATGGAATATGGGTGTACTTGGTACATTCTTCACACTCGTAGCCCTTCACTCCTAAATCAATTATCTGGTGATTTTGAAACACTTTTGTCCACTCAAAGACTCTGCCACATACTTTGCAGGTACAGCATTTTCCCCCTGGTGAGGAAGGGTTGAGAAATGAATGGAAGCAGAGCAAAATTCTGTACATTTACAATATTTCTTTTTTTAAAAACAAACATATACTCATACTTGAATTTATCTTTATAAATGATAAGCTACATTCAAATTTCTAAACCTGTATTCAATGAAGTCTGAGTTAAAACAGAGAATAAGTGAAAATCATGTAACCTTCTGTGGATTGCTGTTGATATGTAGGTGAAAGCTGGGGAAATATAATACTAGAGTCTGTGATTAGGCAATGAAAAAGGAAGGCGGTCCTGAGAGTTTCAAGGAGAGAGGACAGGGGAGAGACTGATAGAGGGCAGAGAAGATGGAGGAAGAAGGCAAACCAGATTCATGTGGCTTGAAATAGAATGTCAGAAATGGGATAGAATAATATAGGACAATTTGTCCAACATAGGAGGGAGGCTCATGTCAATATCAATTGGCTCTGATTTCACTGTGTGGGCATTTTGTGAGTTGAGAATTTATATCTGATTAATAAATTACAATCCTGTAGAGTTTTGATGGACAAAGGAAGGTCTTGCCTTATGGGTATTTGTGACAGTTAACCACAGGGAGGAGATAGCTGGAAAGATACAAGCTGTTGGGAGGAAAGCGAACTGAAAGAAGTTGGATGGAAGCTACATGACGTTAGCCATGGGAGAGGGGACACCACAAGGGCTGTAAAGTAGCCAGTGATAGCATGGGTTGTTTTTTAATTATACAACAACCTTCCATTAAAAGAAGAGCATGACCACACAGAACATGGAAACAAAGGAATATTAATCAAAGGAACATTAATCAAAATATAAGCAAAACAAAATATTAACTAAGAAAACCGATTCTGTAATTGCAAATCAGCCCCTAACAAATACAGAAATTTTATGACTAGTTGAAAACAAAGTATAAAATATTCTAACTTTCAACACACTGGAACAAACAATGCTTCTATATTGTATAAATTATATGTATATAATATATTGTATGAATATGATGTAGAGATAAAGTATTAGTAAAGAGTTTAGTTTGCATAGTTATGAATAATAAATTTCAAGGGTTCAAGAAAGAAGTTTTTGCATATGTTTAGGCATGATGTGTTGGTGCAGTATGTAAAGATTATCCTTGAATTATTCAAATACCGATTTTTCTGCCTCATATCTACTTGCCATCCATACACGGTACTGTAGTGCTTATTCTAAGAATTTTGTGTAAAGATTGTTCTCATTGTATTATCTAACTTGTCAATAAAACTGACCAGCCAGAAAAGAAAACAGGAAAACAGGTCTACAGCACTCCTGAAACACAGTCCTATAGGACGGTCTAGCCAGTGTCAGAAATAGCAGAACAAGGTAACACCAGAGACAACCTGATGGTGAGAGGCAAGCTCAGGAACCCAAGCAACAGAAACCACGACTACATGGCATCATCAGAGCCCAATTCTCTCAACAAAAGCAAACACTGAATATTCAAACACACCAGAAAAGCAAGATCTAGATTTAAAATCATATTTGATCATGATGCTGGAGGACTTCAAGAAAGACATGAAGAACTCCCTTAGAGAAACGCAGGAAAACATAAATAAACAAGTAGAAGCCTATAGAGAGGAATCACAAAAATCCCTGAAAGAATTCCAGGAAAACACAATCAAACAGGTGAACGAATTAAAAATGGAAATAGAAGCAATAAAGAAAGCACAAAGGGAGACAACCCTGGATATATAGAAAACCAAAGGAAGAGACAAGGAGCCATAGATACAAGCATCACCAACAGAATACAAGAGATAGAAGAGAGAATCACAGGAGCAGAAGATTCCATAGAAATCATCGACACAACGGTCAAAGAAAATGTAAAACGGAAAAAGCTACTGGTCCAAAACATACAGGACGCAATGAGAATATCAAACCTAAGGATCATAGGTATAGAATAGAGTGAAGACTCCCAGCTTAAAGCACCAGAAAATATCTTCAATATAATTATAGAAAAAACTTCCCTAACCTACAGAAAGAGATGCCCATAAACATACAAGACACCTACAGAACTCCAAATAGATTGGACCAGAAAAGAAACTCCTCTCGTCACATAATAGTAAAAACATCAAATGCACAAAACAAAGAAAGAATATTAAAAGCAGTAAGGGAAAAAGGTCAATATAACATATAAAGACAGACCTATCAGAATCACACCAGACTTCTCACCAGAGACTATGAAAGCCAGAAGATCCTGGACAGATGTCATACAGACCCTAAGAGAACACAAATGCCAGCCCAGGTTACTGTATTCAGCAAAACTCTCAATTAACATAGATGGAGAAAATAAGATATTCCATGACAAAACTAAATTTACACAAAATCTTTCTACAAATCCAGTCCAACAAAGGATAATGAATGGTAAAGCCCAACAAAAGGAGGCAAGCTACACCCTAGAAAAAGGAAGAAACTAATCATCTTGGCAACAAAATAAAGAGAAGAAAAGCGGGCTGGAGAGATGGCTCAGTGGTTAAGAACACTGTCTGTTCTTCCAGAGGTCCTGAGTTCAAATACCAGCAACTGCATGGTGGCTCACATCCATCTGTAATGGGAACCGATTCCCTCTTCTGGTGTGTCTGAAGACAGCTATAGTGTACTTATTATATATAAGTAAAGAAACCTTAAAAAAAAAGAGAGAGAAGAAAAGCACACAAACATAATCTTACATCCAAATACGAATATAAAAGGAAGCAACAATCACTATTCCTTAATATCTCTCAACATCAATGGACTCAACTCCCCAATAAAAAGACATAGATTAACAAACTGGATATGCAATGAGGACCCTGCATTCTGATGCCTACAGGAAACACACCTCAGAGACAAAGACAGATACTCCCTCAGAGTCAAAGGCTAGAAAACAACTTTCCAAGCAAATGGTCTGAAGAAGCAAGCTGGAGTAGCCATTCTAATAACAAATAAAATAGATTTTCAACTCAAAGTCATCAAAAAAGATAAGGAAGGACATTTAATATTCATCAAATGAAAAATCCACCAAGATGAACTCTCAATCCTAAATATCTATGCTCCAAATACAAGGGCATCTACATACATAAAAGAAACCTTACTTACTCAAAGCACATATTGCACCTCACACAATAATAGTAGGAGATTTCAACACCACACTCTCATCAATGGACAGATCATGGAAACAGAAATTAAACAGAGACATTGACAGACTAAGAGAAGTCATGAAGCAAATGGACTTAACAGATATTTATAGAACATTCTATCCTAAAATAAAAGGATATACCTTCTCACCACCGCATGGTACTTTCTCATACATTGACCATATAATCGTTCATAAAACAGGCCTCAACAGATACAGAAAGATAGAAATAATCCCATGCATCCTATCAGACCACCACAGGCTAAAGCCGGTCTTCAACAAAAATAAGGGAAGAACGCCCACATATACATGGAAGTTGAAGAATGTTCTACTCAATGATAACCTGGTCAAGAAGGAAATTAGAAAGACATTAAAGACTTCTTAGAATTTAGTGAAAATGAAGGTAGAACATACCCAAACTTGTGGGACACAATGAAAGCTGTGCAAGGAGGAAAACTCATAGCTCTGAGTGCCTACAGAAAGAAACAGGAAAGAGCATATATCAGCAGCTTGACAGCATACCTAAAAGCTCTAGAACAAAAAGAAGCAAATACACCCAGGAGGAGTAGAAGGCAGGAAATAATCAAACTCAGAGCTGAAATCAACCAAGTAGAAACAAAAAGGACCATACTAAGAACCAACAGAACCAAAAGGTAGATAAACCCTTAGCCAGACTAATGAGAGGACACAGAGAGTGTGTCCAAATTAACAAAATCAGAAATGAAAAGGGAGACATAACTACAGAATCAGAGGAAATTGAAAAAATCATCAGATCCTACTACAAAAACCTATATTCAACAAAACTTGAAAATCTGGAGGAAATGGACAATTTCCTAGACAGATACTGGGTACTGAAGTTAAATCAGGAACAGATAAACCATTTAAACAACCCCATAACTCCTAAGGAAATAGAAGCAGTCATTAAAGGTCTCCCAACCAAAAAGAGCCCAGGTCCAGACGAGTTCAGTGCAGAATTCTATCAGACCTTCATAGAGGACTTCATACCAATTCCAAACTATTTCACAAAGTTGAAACAGACGGAGTGCTACCAAATTCCTTCTATGAAGCCACAATTACTCTTAACCTAAACCACACAAAGACACAACAAAGAAAGAGAACTTCAGACCAATTTCCCTTATGAATATTGAGGCAAAAATACTCAATAAAATTCTTGCAAACCCAATCCAAGAGAACATCAAAACAATCATCCACCATGATCAAGTAGGCTTCATCCCAGGCATGCAGGGATGGTTTAATATACAGAAAATCATCAATGTAATCCATTATATAAACAAACTGAAAGAACAAAGCCACATGATCATTTCACTAGATGCTGAGAAAGAATTGGACAAAATTCAACACCCCTTCATGATAAAAGTCCTGGAAAGATCAGGAATTTAAGGGCCATACCTAAATAAACACAGTAAAGGCCATATACAGCAAACCAGTAGCTAACATTAAACTAAATGGAGAGAAACTTGAAGCAATCCCACTAAAATCAGGGACTAGACAAGGCTGCCCACTCTCTCCCTACTTATTCAATATAGTTCTTAAAGTTCTAGCCAGAGCAATCAGACAACAAAAGGAGACCAAAGGGATACAGATTGGAAAAGAAGAAGTCAAAATATCACTACTTGCCAGATGATATGATAGTATATTTAAGTGATCCCAAAAGTTCCACCAGAGAACTACTAAACCTGATAAACACCTTCAGCAAAGCGGCTGGGTATAAAATTAACTCAAATAAATCAGTAGCCTTCCTCTACACAAAAGAGAAACATGCCAAGAAAGAAATTAGGGAAACGACACCCTTCATAATAGTCCCAAATGATACAAAATACCTCGGTGTGACTTCAACCAAGCAAGTGAAATATCTGTATGATAAGAACTTCAGGGTTGGGGATTTAGCTCAGTGGTAGAGCACTTGCCTAGCAAGCGCAAGGTCCTGGGTTCAGTCCCCAGCTCCGAAAAAAAAAAAAAAAAAAAAAAGAGAAAAAAAAAAAAAAAAAGAACTTCAAGCCTCTGTAAAAAGAAATTGAAGAATACCTCAGAAGATGGAAAGATCTCCCATGCTCATGGATTTGCAGGATTAATATAGTGAAAATGGCCATTTTACCAAAAGCGATCTACAGATTCAATGCAATCTCCATCAAAATGCCAATCCAATTCTTCAAAGAGTTAGACAGAACAATTTGAAAATTCATCTGGAATAACAAAAAACCCAGGATAGCTAAAACTATCCTCAACAATAAAAGGACTTCCGTGAGAATCACTATCCCTGAACTCAAGCAGAATTACAGAGCAATAGTGATAAAAACTGCATGGTATTGGTACAGAGACAGACAGACAGACCAGTGGAATAGAATTGAGGACCCAGAAGTGAACCCACACATCCATGGTCACTTGATTTTTGACAAAGGAGCCAAAACCATCCAATGGAAAAAAGATAGCATTTTCAGCAAATGGTGCTGGTTCAAGTGGAGGTCAGCATGTAGAAGAATGCAGATGGATCCATTCTTTTCACTCTGTACAAAGCTTAAGTCCAAGTGGATCAAGGACTTCCACATTAAACCAGGTACACTCAAACTAATACAAGAAAAAGTAGGGAAGCATCTCAAACACATGGGCACAGGAGAAAATTTCCTGAACAAAACAGCAATGGCTTATGCTCTAGGATAAAGAATCGACAAATGGGATCTCATAAAGCTGCAAAGCTTCTGTAAGGCAATGGACACTGTCGTTAGGAGAAAATGACAGCCAACGGATTGGGAAAAGATCTTTATCAATCCCACAACTGATAGAGGGCTTATATCCAAAATATACAAAGAACTCAAGAAGTTAGTTGGGAGACAAATAACCGTATTAAAAAATGGGGTTCAGAACTAAACAAAGAATTCACAGCTGAGGAACGCTGAATGGCTGAGAAACACCTAAAGAAATGTTCAACATCTTTAGTCATAAGGGAAATTCAAATCAAAACAACCCTGAGATTTCACCTCACACCAGTGAGAATGGCTAAGATCAAAAACTCAGGTGACAGCTGATGCTGGCGAGGATGTGGAGAAAGAGGAACACTCCTCCATTGTTGGTGGGATTGCAGAGCAGTATAACCATTCTGGAAATCAGTCTGGAGGTTCCTCAGAAAATTGGACATTGACCTACCTGAGGATCCAGCTATACCTCTCTTAGGCATATACCCAAAAGATGCCCCAACATATAACAAAGACACATACTCCACTATGTTCATAGCAGCCTTATTTATAATAGCCAGAAGCTGGAAAGAACCCAGATGCCCTTCAACAGAGGAATGGATACAGAAAATGCGGTACATCTACACAATGGAATATTACTCAGCTATCAAAAACAATGACTTTATGAAATTCATAGGCAAATGGATGGATCTGGAAAATATCATCCTGAGTGAGGTAAGCCAATCACAGAAAAACATACATGGTATGCACTCATTGATAAGTGTATATTAGCCCAAATGCTCAAATTACCCTAGATGCACAGAACACATGAAACTCAAGAAGGATGACCAAAATGCGAATGCTTCACTCCTTCTTTAAAAGGGGAACAAGAATACCTTTGGGAGGGAAGAGGGAGGCAAAGTTTAGAACAGAGGCAGAAGGAACACCCATTCAGAGCCTGCCCCACATATGGCCCATATATATACAGCAAATAAGTGCCGGATGACAGGAACCGAATGTTCCTGAGAGACACAGCCAGAATATAGCAAATACATAGGCGAATGCCAGCAGCAAACCACTGAACTGAGAACGGGACCCCCGCTGAAGGAATCAGAGAAAGGACTGGAAGAGCTTGAAGGAGCTCAAGACCCCTTATGAACAACAATGCCAACCAACCAGAGCTTCTAGGACTAAGCCACTACTGAAAGGCTATACATGGACTGACCCTGGGCTCCAACCTCATAGGTAGCAATGAATATCCTAGTAAGAGCACCAGTGGAAGGGGAAGCCCTTGGTCCTGCCAAGACTGAACCCCCAGTGAACGTGATTGTTGGGGGGAAGGGTGGTAATGGGGGGAGGATGGGGAGGAGAACACCCATATAGAAGGGGAGGGGGAGAGGTTGGGGGATGTTGGCCAGGAAACCGGGAAGGGGAATAACAATCGAAATGTAAATAAGAAATACTCAAGTTAATAAAGATGGGAAAAAAATTAAAATTTAAATCTGAAAAAAAGAAATGTAAATAAGAAATACTCAAGTTTATAAAGAAAAAAGTACAACTTATATTAGGTACTAAGATTAGAATTAAAATCCATTTTTTTCTTAAAAAACAAACAAACAAAAAATCCAAAAAAACTGAACAGCCAGTAGACCAACTGCAGGGAGGAAAGAGTTGATCACCTGCCAGCCCAAGGAAGAAGAGACAGAGAAAATGTGGGGGAGGGAGGTGAGAGAGAGAGGGGGGAGGGGGGAAGGAGAGAAAGGGGAGGGGAGGAAAGAATTCACTATAAGGAAGGGGTCCTGAGAAACATCAGGTAAGGACACATGAAGCCCAGAGAGCCAGAGCAATAAAAAAAAATGCAAGTATTCTTAGAATTTTGGCTGGGAGGTAGCCAGATTAATTTAGAAGATTAGAATTGATTATTAACCGCCCAGTCATTGACTTGTGAATCTTATCAAATAAATCTTACAGTTTGTCTCTTTCATTTTGGAGCTAGCCAGGAATAGAGACAAATCTTCACTTTAAAAAGTGCATGTGGGTTGGGGATTTAGCTCAGTGGTAGAGCGCTTGCCTAGGAAGCGCAAGGCCCTGGGTTCGGTCCCCAGCTCCGAAAAAAAAGAACCAAAAAAAAAAAAAATAGTAAGTCTTTGGAAAAAGTGCATGTATACATTTTTAAATGCAGGTTTTACATCTTACATATAAAAAAAATAAACATCCAAGTTAAAGACTACTTAGAAATGACAGAGACTTGGCTGTCTCAAGTTAATCTCATGGTAGAAGATAGCAAAGCTTATGAGACTCAAAGCATCCGTAACATTAGATAATGTCCTTTCATATAAAAATATAGAATATTAGAGCTTTAAAAGGTGACTTATACCACAGTATTGTGTTTCTGTGGCTTTATATTAGATCTTAGAATTTCCCACTCTGTTCTGTGATAGGCTCCCTTCAGACATACCTGGGTGCATAGTGGTAGTTGCTCTTCCCTTCACATCTGAAGGCTCTTGTATTTGCTCCAGAAATGTGACGAGATATGGCTTACAGGAAGCAAGACCTGTTTGCGGGAAAAGGGAACAACAGCAATGCTCCTGGGAGATAAAATGGTCCTTTCCAGGACTATGTGTATAAGGAACGAGAAGACACAATACAGGAGTATAGGGGATTAATTTTTCACATGTTTCCTGATGGGCACTCCAGAATCCTTAGGAGAAACTTAGCACTTCTAGGTCCTAAGCTTCATATCCCTTAGTTACCAGGACAACTCTTAAAACTGAAGTATGTGACAACTTACTTTCTAATAAAAGACTTTTATGGGGGGAGGGGGAGCCAACACCAGAAGAAATAGTTCTAAGGTATATGAATAATGTTAAGTTTCTTGAAAAGTAGCCCTGTAAACAGATATTGTTGGAAGCACAAGCTCCCATGAGGTATTGTACAAAGGGAACAAGTTTCATAGTGACAATTAATTAAGAATTCATCATGGAAGTTTTCCTCACCCAAGAATACAAGGTTGTTGTAATTCTCCAACATCACATCCCTGTACAATTTCCACTGAGCAAGGTCTAGGCATTCCCACTCCTCTGCAGAGAAATCAATGGCCACATCCCTGAATGAAAGCATTTCCTGAAAAACAAAAAATGAGGAAACACCACACATTGTTGGAGGTCGATTTGGTGCTTCTACATGTTCAAGTGCTATATCAATACCATAAGATCTTGCTGTCACAAGACAAGCAAATTCTAAAGTACACCTTCATTTATTTTGTAAACCTTGCTCTCAAATTTAAAACTATTGATTAAATAAAACTGGTAACAGCTAATTATGTGGAAAAAATAGAGGTTGATAGGGCTTCAGTGACCAGGCTGGGAGTCAAAGTAAGGATCATGAGAAGGAGAAATAAGGAGAAGGGGAAGATGGGAAGACATGAGGTCTCCATTAGACATGATAGATCAGTAGCACATGCCCAAGTGAAAGGATCCTCAAACCTCAGCAAACATTGATAGAGCAGAATTTATTCAGGAAAGACTGTCAGCAAGGAATTGGGAAGAACAGCAGGGGAAATAGTCTAGCTTTAGAAAAATAGATTAGGCATTAATCCCCCAGTAATTGAGCAAAAGCTCAATCATAGTATGAGTCTTATTCATTTGGAAGCTAAACTGGGATAGAAATAACCACAATTAACTTACACATTATGCAAGTTAGAACCATCAATAATAACATGTATACAAAGAGGCATCATGTGCTTCTGCATATAAATATAAAGGTGGCCCTAAGTGAGAGGAGAGCTGTAAACACTTCTGATATAAGTAAGGAAGAATCCTAAAATACTTCTCATCTGGTGTTGTTTTAAGTGAAGTAGATCACAGAAAATATTAGAAACTTCTACAGTATAATACATCTAAGAACAGTAAACTGGAGAAAAAGGTCAACTACAAAACAGTGTGTTGGGGCTGGAGAGATGGCTCAGCAGTTAAGATTACTGACTACTTTTCCAAAGGACATGGGTTTGATTCCTAGATGTCACATGGATACTCACAACTGTGTGTAACTCCAGTTACAGAGAATTGGACAATCTCTTAGACATAAAAGGTAACAAAATACAAACACATAAATACCTTAGTTAGAGCTTCTATTCTTGTCATGAAACTCTGATCAAAAATTAGCTTTGAGAAGAAAGGGATTATTGGGCTTATACTTCCATAGCATGGTTCATCATTGAAGGAAGTCAGTACAGGGTCTCAAACAGGACAGAAACCTGCAGGCAGGAGATGCTTTAGAAATAATGAAGGAGTTCTATTAAAGGGCTTTCTGTACATGGCTTACTCAGCTAGCTTCTTTATAGAACCCAGAGCCACCAGCCCAGGTGTAGCACCTCACAAATCAGGTTGTGCCATGTTCTGTCCTTCACTAGGAAAATGTTATACAGGCTGACACACAGCCCGATCTTAGGGAGATGTTTCCTAAATTGTTATTTCCTATAGTCACATAAGTAAAGTTTGTTTAAAGTGCACAATAATCTAGCCAGCACAATAAAAAATAGGAAATTCAAAAAAAATACTTTAGTGTCCCCTCCTTGCATTATATTACAGTGCACATTACACATATTTCTCACACTAGAGAGCTGTGGTAATGGAGAAGGTACTTCTTAACCCAGTATGCACACTCACAATGACAAATACAATGAAGATGCAGATCTGATGAGCACCTCTGGGCTGAGGTCAGCATCCTGAGCATGTACAGAGAGATGCAAATGACAGGGCACCAAGAGACCTCAGCGTGAGCAGCCAGTGAGTAGAATAATACATGAAGAATTTGTTTACAAATCTCTGATGGGCTCCTAGAGCAGCATCCATCTTCTCATTCCCAAGCCCCTCACCTGTGTCTCTAAAAGGTTTAAACTAGGTTCTTCCCAACATACCTCCCCATCCCATGATTCCAGTGTTAGTGACCATCTCTGTGCATACTAATAAGCAGCCTTATCTGTTGTTCTCAACCTCTTCCCTGCCTTTTTCTTTTTTTATAATGTGCTCAAAAGTCTAACATTGTCTATATTTTCACAAATGACCATATTGCATCCTGTGATCACTGAATAAGATCACAAATTAAGCTGTGAATTAAGGAATATAACAGAGAGAAACTGTGTACCACAATCTCCTAATTCTTTTCCTTTTATGATATCCTTAAAAATTAATTCAAACTAAAGACATTCATTTGTAACCACATAAAGATGACCTCAGAATCACAGAAAAGGAGAATATAAATAAAAATAATATATTTGGGTTTAGGAATGTAGAGCTTAAAGGAAGCTGTTATTAAGTCAGACACACAAAAGAAATAAAACAACAATTAATTTTGCAGCAGGTAGGTTGACTGGTAGGTCCTGCCTGTATTTTTTTCCTAAAAACCATATGACAAGATCTCATAGAAAAAAACTAAACAATACAAAAGATCAAACTGGCATTTCCCCTCAGTATCCTACAAGATATCATTTGAAAGATTTCCCATGAGCATGGGTAAGGATTAACAGTGGATATGGCCATCTTATCAAAAGGAATCTACAGATTCATTGCACTTCTCATCAAAACTCCCATATAATTCTTTACAGACCTTGAATGAACAATTCAACTTCATATTAAAAAATAAAATGGCCCAGGCTGCTGTACCCTCTCTATGCTGTAAGGAGTGTGCTTTGATGTCTAAGGTAGCATGCGATTCCAACTTCATACACTGTTCATTCATATTTTTCCTAAAGATATAGTAACATAACTAGGAAATGTCTAGTCATTCTATATATGTTTACAAACTCATTGGAAATCCCAGTAGATAGGACAAGGTGGTCTGAAGCCCATGCTTTCCGAGAGTAGACTTGAATGCCGTAAGCCAAGTTCCGGCTCACTAACACTCTGTGTGACTGAAGAGTGACAATATAAGGAAGGTCACCCGAGATAGGGGGAGGGTCTGTGGAGGAGAAATCCTGAAAAACAAAACCCTGTGTCTGGCAGTGAATGAAAAACTCTTGGAAGGAGTCTGTGTGTGCAGAGACTGATGACCCTTGTGCAAGTTCATTGAGGGTCAGAGCCTGGAATTTTGCAGGTTCAGGGGTAGCTAGCTGCCTTACCTTGGGCTGGTTTGACCCTGTAGAGATCATAAGTTCTTGCCTCACTCTGTAGTGGACCTCACGGCTTGTGACAATAGATTTAAAACCAGTCATAATCTAACTTGGCAGAACATGAGATTCTATCAGTGCAAAACCTAAAATCTCATCAGATGGTATCTTAGGTGAATAGGGTATCTCCCATGTCTCATAGTACATGCCTCTAGCGGACGCATACCAATGTATTTTAAACTTTCCTTGGTCAATGAAATTATTTGTTCTGTAAAGCCATGAAACTGATTCCACGTTGGAGCATGGAATTTGGATTAAACTAAATCTGTGTTCTCAGATCATGGCCAAATGGCTCTGGACTAAACAGTTCTCTTAACCCTTCAGGAGGAGAGCTGTGCATTTTGCATGAACAGGAACCTACTATGTATAAATCATAAGATCCCCAGTGTGCCATGGCTTTTGAAAGTCTCTCAAGCACAGTACAAAAACTTGAGGAATCCTTTCTAGAACTATTCAGGGAGCAACAGTGAACCAGAAATGCACGTTGAGGGACAGGGTACATTTAAGAGAGTCTACTGCTGATAATGTGAATAGACAGAAATAAATCATGTGGTAACAGAGCCCGCAGATTAGCAGAGGCATTTCCCCCTTACCTTTCAGACATCCCAGCCCCTCCCAGTGTTCTTTCTCTCATCACACCAGTCACCTATCCTATCAGAAAAGCAGTCCAGATTTTGGGAAAAAAAAACACATACTCAGGATTACTGGGGTATTACTGTCTAATGATATTTAATCTTAAGTATAAAACCACAATTATTTGGATTGTGCAAACACAGGTTCATACCAATTCCAAGATTATTCTGTGGAGACATACCTAAGACTCAGGTCACAGCGGCATATATTAGAAATTCCTACTCAACCCGAGGCATCCATAAATCTAACAATTCATTACAAAGGAAAAGGAACCAACATCCCACACAACAGTTGCTCTCACACGACTCTCTGTCCTTGGACACTAGGAAGTTAGGGAAGTTCTGTAAGTCTTGAGAGTATGACTATAGTCAAGTGAGCACGGGTCAGCTAGGCAGAGCAGGCTCTCCAGCAAAGTTGAGTGAGCTTCCTTTAGCATCTTGCACATGCAGTCATCAGACCCAGCCTACTCTTGCAATCCTCTTGCTTCAAACATTCTCCCTGGTCAAACCTGCGCTCAGGCGCAGTGGCCCAGCCTAGCTCAGCACCTCCAGGTCAGCAGCTTCCCTTGTTTCACAACAAACCCAAGTCAGCTCCCTCCTCGCCCAACCCGCCACACTGCACAGCCCGTCAGATCTACAGGACGGCGCTGCTCCCTGCACCAACCTCAATGTCAGAGATCCAAACCCAGTCTGAGCAAGCTTAACTTTGGGGAGAAGCGAGGTTTAAGAAGAATCCGGAAGTTTGATACCAACAGCCCCTTTTGGTGACGTCATAATTGTTGAGACTACATTTCCCACAAGTCAGTGCAAAGGACTTCCAGGAAGAAGCCAGAGGAGTTCTGTGTACTGCCTGGGGACCTGACCTGCTGTGTGCAAGTGAAGTTGTTATGAAAGGAGTCTAACGCACATGGGCAACCACAGGGCTTTCGTGCTTTTTGAAAGTGCTGTGGTATCAGCGCGCGATGTTAGTCTATGAGTCGAGCCTTTCAAGTAATGTTTATCACATTTACTAGTTATTTCTGCTAAAACTCGATTTTAAAGCTCAAATCGACTTATAAAATCGACAAGGGAAATCTTCCATGGTTTGCTTTACTTAAAAATAAGGAAGCAGCAAACTAATTAGGACTGCGAATTTCTTATTGAACCATGCTTGATAACCCTGCCTGACATGCAGCATTTCAGGTGCTTAAGACAGAAGAATGGGAATTCAAAACTAGTCACCACCAGGTGTTCTCTGAGCACAGGCTTTTCTCATCGTCATCATCTCCCAAGAAGAGACACAGAGCTCCTGGGCTCACACTGGTGTGTATACCGACTCTTGGTACACTGTGCACTATAGGATTTCCCTTGTTCCCTTTGATGTTCCTTATCGAATTTTCTCTCTCCACTGATCATGTCATTGTTCATGTTTGACACTATTTAAACATTTGGTATCTGTCTGGAACTTCCCTCACTTCTAAGCAGAGCACTGAGATGATTCTTCTTTGAATACAAAAGCATCAGAAATATGTCCTTAGGATTGTCAAATGAGCTCACTGTGGTAGAGACATTGAACCCTACATTGGAACGATTGAGCACTCAGAATGCCCGTCTCTTCTTGGGAAGGTTTATTCCACTGCAGTTCATGCTTGAGACAAAGGTACAAACCCCATCACAAGGAAGACTTCATGCTTCCATAATGCATACTGATTGACAAGGAATCTGTTTCAGAGCCGAGACTGTGTTAAGTTCCTATTCAATTCTTCTATTCCAGGCAGTGTATTAACCCAGTGATACAGCTAGAGGAACTAGAGTCAACAAGCAGTACATTCACCTAGACACTTGATTCGCAAGTCTGTTTCGAATGAGGTCAGTAGTGGTCTGTCCTCCTCCTGAATGCTGCAGTGAGGGCATTGCCAGTAACCACAAGGTTAGAATTTCTGAGCATAGCTAGATTTTCAATATGTGAAATAAGTGTGTACATACATGTCTGTTACATGGAAACCTACCTGAAAGTGTACTGACTCGTATGAGAGGCACTGATCTGTGAGGATGCAGCCTTCATTCTCAACTGTTCTGCAATATCCTTTCCCTCCTACTGAGAGTGTTTAAGAGGAGGAGAAGGAGTAACTTAATGTGGTGCAGGCACAAAGTGAATATGAAGACTCTAGAGGAAGCCTTGTTTGGCATGATATTAGGGACCAGCCATACTTAGGGAAAGTTTACCATAGCCCAGTCCTCGTCCTTTGGTTAGACTATGTTGGCAGTTTCAAGTTTATTACGTATACTACCATTTTATAACATCTTGATCATTTAAGTTTCTTCCATAAAAACATTCTGCATTAACTGTGATTTTTGGCCAAATTCCTTTAAAATCTATGTTTACATAAGCTAAAGAGATTGTTCAGTAGTTGAGAGTAATTAATATTCTTACAGAGCATGAATTTGTTTTCTAATAATATTGTTCTTGCTGAGATGAATATGGCATGTAGGAAGGTTTCCACACATACATGGACAAAAGAAAGTTTGCCTAAAGAAGGATCATGCATAATGTCCTTAGGCCTGAGTATTCTGCAGTTACTCCCATAAGCAGAGAATGGTGGGCTTCTGGGAAATTGTTCTTGTCTGGCAGCCTGTCTTGTTAAAGTAATAGATAACATGAACCATAAGAGTTTTGATGATGAATTTTATAACTAGTTTCTGCTTGCTCTAAGCTGAGCAAACAGGGCATGTAGCAGAATCAGCTAGCCAATCGCCTTCTGTAAGGGCCCAGATTAATGTGTGTCTAAAGATGCCTTACAAAATTCAGGGAAATTCTACTGTGTAAAAAAGTTGCAACTTAAATAAAAGTGAAGATATGGTAGTTTTGTTTAGAGCCAGAGTAGTGGTTTCAATGGCTGGGAAAACTTTAACTACATATTGTTAATCAGAGTAGAGAAGAAAAGGACAGTCTTGTAACTTAGTAAAGGCAAAAATTATAGTGATTAGTTCTGTCCTCTGTGCAGAAGTTTCAAAGGTTTCTTGAGTAAAAGTTTCACCATTAATGATAGTTACAGCCTTGCCTTTTGCAGTTCCATCAGTAAAAGCAAAAGCTGCATTGGGCAAAGACTCAACAGACTACTGTAAGGGGAAGATAATCTGTAGAGATTTCAAAAGTTGTAACAAAGGATGACTGGGCAAATAGTGTAAACTCTGGCCTGTAAAGTTAATTAGCATAATCTGTCAATCTTCTGGATCTAACAGGAGCTCAGTCAGTTGTTCATTCTTGTAAGGCACTATAATTTTAGAAGCATCTTTACCCATTATTTCCTTACAGCACTTGTGCCCTTTGGAAAACACATGAATCACCAGAGTAATA
This sequence comes from Rattus norvegicus, assembly GCF_021556685.1. NCBI lineage: Eukaryota > Metazoa > Chordata > Mammalia > Rodentia > Muridae > Rattus > Rattus norvegicus. The sequence continues at coordinate 36,499,639 of NC_141534.1, forward strand.
TAGGAAGTGCCATTTTTTTCTAGAGTGACAGGCAGAAGGATCCACTCCAAGGGACCATTCTGCCATAACGCTCATGTAGGTGTATGAATAGTAGTGGGCAGTCCATAAAGCCCCATGGACCATCGTCTTATCCTCTGCAATTGTTGTCTACTAATAGCCTGTTTCATATTCATTAATGCATTTTTGTTTCCTCAGTTCAGAAGCAAGAAGACAGTGGGTTGGAATCACCTCTAAGAAGGTCACATAAAGGCTTAAGCTCCTCAGTGTTTAATTTAAGAAAAGGATGAATCCAATTAATTTCCCCTAAAGTCCTTTGAAAGTCATTTAAGGTAGTTACTTTGCTTTAATCAAGCTTTAAAGGTTGATGGGCCACAGTATCTGAATAATTAACTCTCCCCAACTTTATGGTTTTGCAACTTTATGACTCAGAAAGTGGAATACACCATGAAAGGATATAGGAAAACACATATAGAATCTGCTTTGGAGACATGATGCAATTATAATTTTAATTTGAACATAAATATTGCATGCTTTGTTCTAGATGAATCTGTGGATTTTAAAGAGCCCATATATTGTTCTGAGTCTTAAAGCATCAATACATGGAGTGTATTCAGTGAAGAGTGGGGACTTGTACTCTGATCCATCTGACTTATGTTTACATGGATTCTGGAAAGAAGAGAACATGGAATTCAGATGTAAAGAGAATTGGCACGGGGCTGGAGAGATGGCTCAGCGGTTAAGAGCACCCGACTGCTCTTCCAGAGGTCATGAGTTCAATTCCCAGCAACCACATGGTGGCTCACAACCATCTGTAAAGAGATCCGGTGCCCTCTTCTGGTGTATCTGAAGACAGCTACAGTGTACTTATATATAATAAATGAATAAAAGAGAGAGAGAGAGAGAGAGAGAGAGAGAGAGAGAGAGAGAGAATTGGCACTATATGTTATGGCATTTGATAATGACTATGGAGGACATTATGACAGACACCTGTATACCAGAAAATGACAATGTCCTGAGAATCTGGGTTCCTCTGCTTTATTACTTGCAAATGTGTTTGACTCCTGTTCCAATCCTTTGTAATTTCTCTTCATGGCCTCTGACATAATTATATACATCAGCAGGATCTGAATGTCAGCACCCAGCACAGATCCCCTCAGAGTTTCCCAGATATGACATGTCCAACACAGCGAGGTTCATGCATGAGCTGTAAAGACAAGTAACTCCTTCCCTCATACTAACATACAATGAAGGAAGCCTGGGAGGGCAGAGAACAACCCACCAAGGGGAACTGGGCTTAAACCTGTGCAAGAGGAAGGCGTCCCACACTAGCAGTTTGCTTTACTGGCTGGAGATGGCAGTATGCATGAGAGACAGTGGAGGTTTTGTTCCTGGTAACTGGAAGCAGCATCTGCAAACAGCTGAAGCTCTGGGACAGGGACACGGGAAGGCATGTGCGACGCAGCTTTAGAAAAAGACACAGGGATGTAAACCACAGCAGCCTGCATCAGTCGGAAAGAAAATAAAGAAATGATGAGTCTCAGCTTAGATATGAAAGGAGTAAACTGGAAGAATTTAGGGAGGACCAGAAGAAAGCATTATCAGGTCATGGCAGAATCTAACACAAACTACTTTCTAAAGGGAATGAACATTCACTGCAAATAGGAGGAAATTAAAGCACAAGAAAGAGGAGAATCAGTCCTTACACAGTAAATGCAAAGAAGTATCTAGTCACCAAAATTTAATGTCTTTTACAAGAGTAGGCTAGTGAAAAAGGTTAAAATTACACATTGAATGGGTCAACAGAAGTACACAAAGTTTATAAGTCAGGAAAGTGCTGATTGTATGCGTTTCTCTCAAGGTGTTTTCTCTAAGAAACATGAATTGAATGATAGAAAAGTGTTTCAGAGCCTGCCCCACCTGGGGATCCAGACCATATACATACAGCTACCAAAATTAGACAATATTGATAAATCCAAGAAGTGCATGCTGACAGGAGCCTGATATAGCTGTCTCCTGAGAGGCTCAGCCAGAGCATGACACAGAGGCAAATGCTAGCAGCAAACCATTGAACTGAGAATGGTGTCCCTATTGGAGGATTTAGAGAAAGGATTGAAGGAGTTGAAGGGGCTTGCAACCCCATAATAACAATACCAACCAACCAGATCTCCCAGGGACTAAATCACTACCCAAAGAGTACACATGGACAGACACATGGCTCCAGCTGCATATGAAGCAGAGGATGGCCTTGTTGGGGACTAATGGGGGAAGAAGCCCTTGGTCCTGCCAGGGCTGGACCCCCTAGTGTAGGAGAATTTCAGGACAGGGAGGGGGAAGGGTAGGGTGGTTGCAGAGAGGGAAGGCCCTCATAGAAGTAGGGGGGGCGGAATAGGAGGCTTATGGATGGGAAACCGGGAAAGGGAATAACATTTGAAATGTAAATAAAAAATATCCAATAAAAATTTTAAAAAGTGTTTCTCATGTCCATCAATTTCCCAAGCTTGATGTAACCACAATAAATACCTTACACTGCTAGAGTTGAGGCTCGCAATTCTGACCCACTGAGATGATTACTGTGAGAGTCTTTGCTTTCGAGCTCATAAGAAAGACCCTTAAGTGTTTGCATTGGAGTTGGCTCCTTGGTGGTCTTTGGAGTTCCTGTGACTTGGGCATAACAACAATAATGTGGACACAGTACTTTTCCCCTCCCTCTCCTCCTCAGTCCCTGTGGTTTCCTGCTAACCCATGAACTGTATCAAGAAAGAGCAAACACAGCACATTGGTACAAGACCAAGCGAACCTGGTTGGCGGCAACTGTGGTCACAGTAAGAGATGTGATAGATAATTACCAAGAAAATTCTGATTTAATTATTGGCATGTAGCATCTCCCCCATCCTAATCAGGATATCTCAAATGTGAATCAGTTCCTTACCCTTTTTGGCTCACCTCTGAATGTTCCTATGAAATCTTGGAACCAACAATCTAGGAAGACCTTCCTATGGGCTTGCAAACCCCACTCCTTTAGTCCTTTCTCTAACTCCTCCCATGGGGACCCTGTTCTCAGTTCAATGGTTGGCTTGTATTTGTCATGCTCTGGCAGAGCCTCTCAGAAGACAACTATATCAGGCTCCTGTCAGCATGCACTTCTAGGCATCTGCAATAGTGCCTGGGTTAGGTGACTGTATATAGGAAGGATCCCTGTGTGTGGCAGTCTCTGGATGGACTTTCCTTCAGTCTTTCCTCCAAACTTTGTCTCCATATTTCCTCCTGTGAGTATTTTTGTTCAGCCTTCTAAGAAGTACTGAAGCACCCACACTTAGGTCTTCCTTCTGAACTTCAAGTGGTTTGTGAATTGTATCTTGGGTATTCCAAGATTTTGGGCTAATATCCACTTATCACTGAGTGAATACCATGTGAGTTCTTTTGAGATTGAATTAGCTCACTTAGGATGATATTTTCTAATTCCATCTATTTGCCAAAGAATTTCATGAAGTCATTGTTTTTAATAGTTGAGTAGTACTCCATTGTGTAAATGTACCACATTTTCTGCATCTGTTCCTCTGTTGAAGGATATTTGGGTTCTTTCCATCTTCTGGCTACTATAAAGAAGGCTGCTAAGAACATAGTGGAGCTATAGTGTCCTTGTTATATGTTGGAGCATCTTTTGGGTATATGCCCAGGAATGGTATAGCTGGTTCCAATTTTGTGAGGAGATGCAAGACTGATTTCCAGAGTGCTTGTACCAGTCTGCAATCCCACCAAAAATGGAGGAGTGTTCTCTTTCTCCACATCCTTGCCAGCATCTGTTGTCACCTGAGTTTTTTTTTTTTTAATCTTAGCTATTCTGACTGGTGTGAGGTGGAATCTCAAGGTTGTTTTGATTTGCATTTCCCTGATGACTAAAGATGTTGAACATTTTTTAGGTGCTTTATGACTATTCTTAAGTCCTCATTTGAGAATTCTTTGTTACTGTTCTTGTAAAAAGATAAAAAATAAAAAAATATGTTGGTCTTTTATCCCACTAGGTCCAGAACTGCAGTGCTCCAAAATATTTGCTAGATATCTTGGCAGAAACACATCCCAACTCCACGGTGGCCGAGTGTCGCCAGCCACCACACACTTTCCTATACTCAAACCGTCACATAAAAAAACGCACAACACAATAATCTTTGACCCAATTGATAAGATATAATTGCCCACTTAAACATACCAAGCCCAGTACCATCCATCCCTTAAGAACATTAATAACGGCACTCAAGCTGCAGGTCCCCTGGTGTCCAGACTGCTCCCGGATCAGAAGGGACCCAGTTAAACAGCTCCCCGCACCCAAATCCTGTGGGAGGGAGAGCTAAATATTCAGAGGGGCAGACACGCCAGGGAAGCCAGAGGAGACTACACACTGCCCACATTTCTGACGCTAAAGGAAAGCATCTAAAGCTATCTGGGGCTCCTGTGCACAGAGACCAGAGAAAAGGCTTGGCAGGCCCTTCTGGTTGCTGGCCTCACGGAGAGCTGAAATGCAGCACCCGAGGAGCAACTTCAGGCCTAAGACCAGAGGTAAGACCAACTTTTCTGCTCCAAGTGACCTGCCTGGTTGACTCAGAACACACAAAGGCAAAATTACTCTGGAACCAGACACTTCTGGTTTCTAGCTGGAGCTCGAGCCTCCCTGATCATGGCCCACAGCTCCCCGATCCCAAACCCAGTGGGAGAGTTCATTGCCCAGACAGGTGGGCACTCCTGAGACTGGAGGGCAGGAGACACTTCCAGTACTGCCCACCCTTGCCAATATCCCTAGCCCAAAAGGAAACTATATAGGGCCTCTGGGAACAGGAAGATAGGGGCACTCAAGCTGCAGGTCCCCTGCTGTCCAGACTGCTTCCAGATCAGAAGGAACCCAGTTAAACAGCTCCCTGCACCCAAATCCCATGGGAGGGAGAGCTAAATATTCAGAGGGGCAGACACGCCTGGGAAGCCAGAAGAGACTACACTCTGCTCACATTTCTGACTCTAGAGGAAAACACCTAGCACCATCTGGGTCCCCTGTGCAAAGGGACCCGAGAAAAGGTGGAGCAGGCCCTTCTGGTTGCTGGCCTCATGGAGAGCTGAATCACAGCCCCGGAGAAGCAACTTCAGGCCCAAGAGCAGAGGTAAGACCAACTTTCATTCTCCAAGTGACCTGCCTGGTGGACTCAGGACACATGCCCACAGGAACAGCTGAAGACCAGTAGACAGGAAAGACTATACACCTGAAAGCAGAATACTCTGTTCCCATAACAGGCTGAAAGAAAACAGGAAACAGGTCTACAGCACTCCTGACACACAGGCCTATACGATGGTCGAGCCAATATCAGGAATAGCAGAACAAGGTAACACCAGAAACAACCTGATGGTGAAAGGCAAGCGCCGGGACCCAAGCAACGGAAACCAAGACTACAAGGCTTCATCGGAGCCCAATTCTCCCACCAAAGCAAACACTGAATAACCAAAGACACCAGAAAAGCAAGAGCTAGACTTCAAGAAAGACATAAAGAATCCCCTTAGAGAAATGCAGGAAATCATAAATAAACAAGTAGAAGCCTACAGAGAGGAATCACAAAAATCCCTGAAAGAATTACAGGAAAACATAATCAAACAGGTAAAGGAATTAAAAATGGAAATAGAAGCAATAAAGAAAGAACAAAGGGAGGCAACCTTGGATATAGAAAACCAAAGGAAGAGACAAGGAGCCGTAGATACAAGCATCAAAAACAGAATACAAGAGATAGAAGAGAGAATCTCAGGAGCAGAAGATTCCATAGAAATTATCAACACAACTGTTAAAGATGAGGTAAAATGGAAAAAGCTACCCCAAAACATACAGGAAATCCAGGACACAATGAGAAGATCAAACCTAAGGATAATAGGTATAGAAGAGACTGAAGACTCCCAGCTCAAAGGACCAGTAAATATAATAGAAGAAAACTTCCCTAACCTAAAGAAAGAGATGCCCATAAACATACAAGAAGCCTACAAAACTCCAAATAGATTGGACCAGAAAAGAAACTCCTCCCTTCACATAATACTCAAAACACAAAATGCACAAAACAAAGAAAGAATATTAAAAGCAGTAAGGGAAAAAAAGTCAAGTGACATATAAAGGCAGACCTATAAGAATCATACCAGACTTCTCACCAGAGACTATGAAAGCCAGAAGATCCTGGACATATGTCATACAGACCCTAAGAGAAGACAAATGCCAGCCAAGGTTACTGTATCCAGTAAAACTCTCAATTAACATAGATGGAGAAACCAAGATATTCCATGACAAAACCAAATTTACACAATTCTTTCTACAAATCCAGTGCTACAAAGGATAATAAATGGTAAAGACCAACATAAGGAGGCAAGCTACACTCTAGAAAAAGCAAGAAACTGAATGTCTTGGCAACAAAACAAAGAGAAGACAAGCACACAAACATAATCTCACATCCAAATATGAATATAACAGGAAGCAACAATCACTATTCCTTAATATCTCTCAACATCAATGGACATAATTTACCCAATAAATAGACACAGATTAACAAACTGGATACGCAATGAGGACCCAGCATTCTGCAGCCTACAGTAACACACCTCAGAGACAAAGACAGACACTACCTCAGAGTAAAAGCCTGGAAAGTAACTTTCCAAGCAAATGGTCTGAAGAAGCAAAGCAAGCTGGAGTAGCCATTCTAATATTGAATAAAATAGATTTTCAACTAAAAGTCATCAAAAAAGATAAGGAAGGACAGATCATATTCATCAAAGGAAAAATCCACCAAGATGAACTCTCAATCCTAAATATATATGCTCCAAATACAAGGGCACCTACATACATAAAAGAAACCTTACTAAAGCTCAAAGCACATATTGCACCTCACACAATAATAGTTGGAGATGTCCACTCTCATCAATGGACAGATCATGGAAACAAAATTAGACAGAGACATAAACAGACTAAGAGAAGTCATGAACCAAATGGACTTAACAGATGTTTATAGAACATTCTATCCTAAAACTAAAGGATATACCTTCTTCTCACCACCGCATGGTACTTTCTCAAACATTGACCATATAATTGGTCATAAAACAGGCCTCAATAGATACAGAAAGATAGAAATAATCCCATGTGTCCTATCAGACCACCACAGGCTAAAGCTGGTCTTCAACAACAATAAGGGAAGAACGCCCACATGTAAATGGAAGTTGAACAATGCTCTACTCAATGATAACTTGGTCAAGGGAGAAATAAAAAAAGAAATTAAAGACTTCTTAGAATTTAATGAAAATGAAGGTACAACATACCCAAACTTATGGGACACAATGAAAGCTGTGCTAAGAGGAAAACTCATACCTCTGAGTGCCTGCAGAAAGAAACAGGAGAGAGCATATATCAGCAGCTTGACAGCACACCTAAAAGCTCTAGAACAAAAAGAAGCAAACACACCCAGGAGGAGCAAAAGGCAAGAAATAATTAAACTGAAAGCTGAAATCAACCAAGTAGAAACAAAACGGTCCATACAAAGAATCAACAGAACCAAAAGTTGGTTCTTTGAGAAAATCACCGAGATAGATAAACCCTTAGCCAGACTAACGAGAGGACACAGAGAGTGTGTCCAAATTAACAAAATCAGAAATGAAAAGGGAGACGTAACTACAGAATTAGAGGAAATTAAAAAAATCATCAGATCCTACTACAAAAGCCTATATTCAACAAAACTTGAAAATCTGGAGGAAATGGACAATTTCCTAGACAGATACCAGGTACCAAAGTTAAATCAGGACCAGATAAACCATTTAAATAACCCCATAACTCCTAAAGAAATAGAAGCAGTCATTAAAAGTCTCCCAACCAAAAAGAACCCAGGTCAGGTCAGGTTTAGTGCAGAATTCTATCAGACTTCCATAGAAGACCTCATACCAATACTATCCAAACTATTCCACAAAATTGAAACAGATGGAGTGCTAACGAATTCCTTCTATGAAGCCACAATTACTCTTATACCTAAACCACACAAAGACCCAACAAAGAAAGAGAACTTGAGGCCAATTTCCCTTATGAATATTGAGGCAAAAATACTCAATAAAATTCTTGCAAACCAAATCCAAGAGCACATCAAAACAATCATCCATCATGATCAAGTAGGCTTCATCCCAGGGATGCAGGGATGGTTTAATATATGGAAAACCATCAACGTAATCACTATATAAACAAACTGAAAGTTAAAAACTACATGATCTTTTCATTAGATGCTGAGAAAACATTTGACAATATTCAACACCCTGAAAAGAACAGGAATTCAAGGCCCATACGTAAGATAAGAATTTCAAGCCTCTGAAGAAAGAAATTGAAGAAGATCTCATGCTCATGGATTGGCAGGATTAATATTGTAAAAAACAGCCATTTTACCAAAAGCGATCTACAGATTCAATGCAATCCCCATCAAAATTCTTACTCGATTATTTATAGGGATAGAGGAATTTGTGAATTCATGTGGAATAGCAAAAAACCCAGGATAGCCAAAAGTATACTCAACAATAAATGAACTTCTTGGGGAATCACCATCCCTGACTTCAAGCAGTATTACAGAGGAATAGTGTTAAAAACTGTATGGTATTGTTACAGAGACAGGCAGATAGATCAGTGGAACAGAATTGAAGACCCAGAAATGAACCCACACACCTATAGTCACTTGATCTTTGACAAAGGAGCTTAAAGCATCCAATGGAAGAAAGATAGCATTTTCAACAAATGGTGCTAGTTCAGCTGGAGTTTAGCATGTAGAAGAATGAAAATAGATCCATTCTTATCACCATGTGCAAACCTTAAGTCAAAGTGGATCAAGGACCTCCACATCAAACCAGATACACTCAAACTTACAGAAGAAAGAGTAGGGAAGCATCTCGAACACATGGGCACTGGAAAAAATTTCCTGAACAAAACACTAATGGCTTATGCTCTAAGATCAAGAATCGACAAATGGGATCTCATAAAACTGCAAAGCTTCTGAAAGGCAAAGGACACTGTGGTTAGGACAAAACTGCAACCAACAGATTGGGAAAAGATCTTTACCAATCCTACAACAGATAGAGGCCTTATATCCAAAATATACAAAGAACTCAAGAAGTTAGACTGCAGGGAGACAAATAACCCTATTAAAAATGGAGTTCAGAGCTAAACAAAGAATTCACAGCTGAGGAATGCCAAATGGCTGTGAAAAACGTAAAGAAATGTTCAACATCTTTAGTCATAAGGGAAATGCAAATCAAAACAACCTTGAGATTTCACCTCACACCAGTGAGAATGGCTAAGATCAAAAACTCAGGTGACAGCTAATGCTGGCGAGGATGTGGAGAAAGAGGAACACTCCTCCATTGTTGGTGGGATTGCAGACTGGTACAACCATTCTGGAAATCAATCTGGAGGTTCCTCAGAAAATTGGTAATTGAACTACCTGAGGACCCAGCTATACCTCTCTTGGGCATATACCCAAAAGATGCCCCAACATATGACAAAGACACATACTCCACTATGTTCATAGCAGCCTTATTTATAATAGCCAGAAGCTGGAAAGAACCCAGATGCCCTTCAACAGAGAAATGGATACAGAAAATGTGGTACATCTACACAATGGAATACTACTCCGCTATCAAAAACAATGACTTTATGAAATTCATTGGCAAATGCATGGAACTGGAAAATATCATACCGAGTGAGGCAATCCAATCGCAGAAAAACACACATGGTATGCATTCACTGATAAGTGGATATTAGCCCAAATGCTCGAATTACCCTAGATGCACAGAACACATGAAACTGAAGAGGGATAACCAAAATGCAGATGCTTCACTCCTTCTTTAAAAGGGGAACAAGAATACCCTTGGGACATAATAGGGAGGCAAAGTTTAGAACAGAGGCTGAAGGAATGGCCATTCAGAGCCTGCCCCACATTTGGCCCATACATACATGCCACCAAACTAGATAAGATGGATGAAGCAAAGAAGTGCAAGCTGACAGGACCCAAATGTAGATCTTTCCTGAAAGACACAGCCAGAATATAGCAAATACATAGGGAGTGGTTAGGGGATGTTTGCCTGGAATCTGGGAAAGGTAATAACAATTGAAATGTAAATAAGAAATACCCAATTTATTAAAGATGGAGAAAAAATATGAGGATGTAGAAAAGAAGAAAATAGTATACAGTCGGTGTCTTAGTCGGTGTTGGTTTACTTCTGTGAATCAACACCATGTCCAAGGCAAAAAAAAAAAAAAGAAAGAAAGAAAAAAAAAAAGAAAACATTAATAACAACCTGTAAATACACAGAGGGGAATCTTAATGTCAGCCTCCATTGTACTTCCATGGCTTCTCTCCCTCTCCCTCCTGTCTCTTCTCATTTCCCTTCCAGTCTCTTCCTCTTCCTTAAAGTTCTCTCCCACCCATCCTTCCTTCTCATCCAATGACAGGCCTCCTTCTATCCTGTACCTGCCCCTTACCTGTATTTTACAGATTCAATGGGGAGAAGAGTCTGGTGAAGTCACCTGAGTCCTGAGTACATGACTAGGCAGCTGTCCTTTGGGTAGTGGAATTAGCATCAAAATACAGATAACTCCAGGGCAAACCATAACAATGTACCCCATTTTTAATCGGGTTATTTGGCTCTCTGGAGTCTAACTTCTTGAGTTCTTTGTATATTTTGGATATTATCTCTCTATTAGAGGATTGGGAAAGGTCGTTTCCCAATCTGTTGCTTATCGTTTGTCCCAATGGCAGTGTCCTTTGCCTTATAGAAGCTTTGCAATTTTATGAGGTCCAATCTGTCAATTCTTGATCTTAGAACCTAAGCCATTTGGTGTTCTGTTCAGAAAAATTTCCCCAGTACCCATGTGTTCAAGGTTCTCGTCCACTTTCTCTTCTATTAGTTTGAGTGTATCTGGTTTTATGTGGAGGTCCTTGATCCACTTGGACTTGATCTTTGTACAGGGCAATAAGAATGGATCAATTTGCATTCTTCTACATGCTGACTGGCAGTTGAACTATCACCATTTTTTGAAAATGCTGCCTTTTCCACTGGATGGTTTTAGCTCCTTTGTCAAAGATCAAGTGACCAGAGTTGTGTGAGTTCATTTCAGGGCCTTCAGTTCTATTACACTGAGCTACCTGCTCTCTCTGTACCAATACCATACAGTTTTTATCACTATTGCTCTGTAATACAGTTGGAGGTCAGGGATGGTGATTCACCCAGAGGTTCTATAATTGTTGAGAATATCCTGGGTTTTTTGTTATTCCAAAGAATTTTGAAATTGCTCTTTCTAACTCTGTGAAGAATTGCCTTGGAAATTTGATAGGGTTTGCAGTGAATCTGTAGATTGCTTTAGACAAGATGGCCACTTTTACTATATTAATCCTGACAATCCATGAGCATCGGAGCTCTTTTCATCTTCTGAAATCTTCAATTTCTTTCTTCAGAGACTTAGAGTTCTTGTCATACAGATCTTTCACTTGCTTGGCTAGGGTCACAGAGAGGTATTTTATGTTATTTGTGACTATTGTAAAGGTTGTCATTACCCTAACTTCTTTCTCAGCCTGTTTATCCTTTGAGTAGAGGAAGGCTACTAATTTGTTTGAGTTAAGGTTATATCCAGCCACTTTGCTGAAGTTGTTTATCAGGTTTAAGAGTTCTCTAGTGGAATTTTTGTGGTCACTGAAATATACTATTATATCACCTGCAAATAGTGATATTTTGACTTCTTTTCCAATTTGTATCCCTTTGACCTCCTTTTGTTGTTTAGTTGCTCTGGCTAGGACTTCAAGTACTATATTGAATAGGTAGGGAGGGAATGGGCTGCCTTGTCTAGTCCCTGATTTTAGTGGGATTGCTTCAAGTTTTTCTCCACTTAGTTTGGTGTTGGCTACTGGTTTGCTGTATATTGTTTTCACTATGTTTAGGTATGGGTCTTGAATTCCTGATCTTTCCAGGACTTTTATCATGAAAGGCTGTTGAATTTGTCAAATGCTTTCTCAGTATCTAATGAGATGATCGTGGGGTTTTTTTTCTTTGAGTTTATATATGGATTACATTGATGGATTTCCATATATTGAACTATCCTTACATCCCAGGGATGAAGTCTACTTGATCATGATGGATGATCCTTTTGATGCATTCTTGAATTTGGTTTCTGAGAATCTTATGGAGTATTTTTGCATTTATATTCATAAGCGAAATTGGTCTGAAATTGTTTTTCTTTGTGGTTTAGGTATAAGTGTAATTGTGGCATCACAGTAGGATTTGGATAGTGTTCCTTTTGTTTCTATTTTGTGGAATTGTTTGGACAGTATTGGATCTGGTCCTGGGCTTTTTTGGGTTGAGAAACTCTTAGTGACTGCTTCTATTTCTTTAAACGTTGTGGGACTGTTTAGATGGTTTATCTGATCCTCATTTAATGTTGGTACCTGGTATCTTTCTAGAAAATTGTCCATTTAATTCAGATTTTCCAGTTTTCTTAAGTATAGGCTTTTGTAGTAGCATCTGATGATTTTTTGAATTTCCTCAGATTCTGTTGTTATGGCTCCCTTTTCATTTCTGATTTTGTTACTTTTGTTATTCTCTCTGTGCCCTCTGGTTAGTCTGGCTAAATGTTTATTTATCTTGTTGATTTTCTCAAAAAACCAGTTCCTGTTTTGTTGATTTTTTGTATTATTTTTTGTATTGTTTGTTTGTTTGTACTTGGTGGATTTCTGCCCTGAGTTTGATTATTTCCTGCTGTCTACTCCTCATAGGTGTATTTGCTTCTTTTTGTTCTAGAGCTTGTAGGTGTGCTGTCATGCTGCTAGTGTATGCTCTCTCCAGTTTCGTTTTGGAGGCACCCAGAGCTATGAGTTTTCCTCTTAGCAGTGTTTTCAATGTGTTCCATAAGTTTGAGTATGATGTATCTTCATTTTCATTAAATTCTTAAAGAGTTTTTACTTTCTTTATTTCTTCTTTGACCAAGTTATCATTGATTAGAGCATTGTTCATCTTCCATGTATATGTGGGTTTTCTGCGGTTTTGATTGTTACTGAAGACCGGCCTTAGTCCATGGTGATCTGATAAGATGCGTGGGACTATTTCTATCTTCTTGTATCTTTTGAGGCCTGTTGTGAGACTGGTTCTATGGTTAATTTTGGAGAAGGTATCATGAGGTGCTGAGAATAAGGTATATTCTTTTGTTTTAGGATGAAATATTCTGTAGATATATGTTAAATCCATTTGGTTCATAACTTCTGTTAGTTTTACCGTGTCTCTCTTTAGTTTCTGTTTCCATTATCTGTCCCTTGATGACTGTGGTATATTAAAGTCTCTTACTATTATTGTGTATGGTGCAATGTATGCTTTGAGCTGTAGTAAAGTTTCTTTATGAATGTGGGTGCCCTTGCATTTGCAGCATAGACATTCAGAACTGAGAGTTCATCTTGGTGGATTTTTCCTTTGTCGAATAAGAAGTGTCCTACCTTATCATTTTTGATAACTTTTGGTTGAAAGTCCCTTTTATTTTATATTAGAATGGTTACTCTAACTTGTTTCCTGAGACCATTTGCTTGGAAAATTTTTTCCTAGCCTTTTACTCTGAGGCAGTGTCTGTCTTTGTCACTGAGGAGTGCTTCCTGTATATAACAAAATGCTGGGTCCTGTTTATATATTCTGTCTGTTATTCTATGTCTTTTTACTGGGGAATTGAGTTCATTGATACTGAGAGATATTAGTGACAAATAATTGTTTCCTATTACTTTTGTTGTTAGAGGTGGAATTATGTTTGTGTGGCTATCTTCTTTTGGGTTAGTTGAAAGATTACTTTCTTGCTTTTTCTAGGTTGTAGTTTCCCTCCTTGTGTTGGAGTTTTCCATCTATTAACCTTTGTAGGGCTGGATTTGTGTGAAGCTATTGTATAAATTTGGTTTTGTCATGGACTATCTTGGTTTCTCCATCTATGGTAATTGAGAGTTTTGCTGGCTATAGTAGCCTGGGCTGTAATTTGTGTTCTCTTAGGGTCTGTATGACATCTGCCCAGGATCTTCTAGATTTCATAGAAGTCTAGTTGCTTCAGCAATGAAGGATAGTAAAATGATTTGCCACATTCTTCACACTTGTAGTTTTTTTTCATCAGAATGATTTTTCTGGTGTATAAAAACTGATAAGCAACTAGTAAAGTCATATGACACTCTTTATATTTGTAGAATTTGTCTCCAGTATGAAGTCTCTTGTGTATAGAAAGTGTTGAGAGAGAACTAACTTTACCACATTCTCCACACTTCTAGGGTTTCTCCTAGAAATGAATTCTCTGTTGTTGAATAAGTCATAACTTATGTTCAGTGGTCTTGCTGTGATCATTAAACTTATTGTTTATTCTTTCTGTTGACTTAAAGTTGAGATATGAACAAGAATTAAGGAATATTCTCTATATTTACAATGCTTAATTTTAAAATGAAAACATTAATGTATACATATTTAATCATAAATAAAATTCTGCAGTATATTTCCATACCTGTAGGCACAGAGGATAATTAACAGAATAGAGTAGGTAGAAATAATCTATACTTCTACTGGACAACCAAATAGAACATAGAAATCGTGGCATATTATTCAAAGCCAAATAGCTAAGCAAGTTGTAAGGGCAGTTTTCTAACAGAAATATGTCCATCAAGCAATATAGTTATTATATGGCCAGATAACCATGAAATTATAAAATAGCCAAGCCTGAAGAAAATGTTCATTGTGCTTATATGAGATTGGATGAACACTGAAATATACAACTTTCATATTCGGTTTTGAAGATACAAAGGTACACAGCATAGGAGTAGACTTTCCAAAAGACTAGATAATATATCTTTACAATTCAAGATGGTATTTTGTTTTCTTTTGCTGAAAAGAAAATATTTATCTGAAAGATGTGAAGTTATGATAAATCTTAAATTTCCCATGGGAATAACAGAAGTTTTGCATCTTTGTCAATAAATGGATGACAAAATTACCCAATCTTTGTTTCTTTGTTGTTGGTTTTTGAAACCAGGTTTGTCTGAGTAGTCCTGACTACCCTTGGCTATGTAAACAAGGCTGGCTTCAAGTTCAGAGAACCTCTACCTACCAAGTGCTGGGGTTAATGGAGTGAGCTGCCATACCCCAGTGATAAAAATAACATATTGTAGGGTTCCCAGCGCTGGGGTGCTCTCCCATAGAGATCTCTCGCCCAGCTAGGTGCTGCAGCTTTGGTTGCTTGGGCCAGGCTAAGCCAGCAGGAGACTGACTAGCCAGTGAGGGGTGCAGGGGAGCTTCTGGCAGCGATTTCGATTTTGGGAGAGCTGATCTCTTCACAAGCAGCAGCCTTACAGTTCTTATGACAGAAGCTCTCAGACAATGGAATAATTCCTGCACACCTTTAATTTTGAACAGGACCCTTAAATACAGTGTTTTGGATGGGTCAGTGTCTGACAGCAGGTACTTCCTATTGGTTTGTCCTGAGAACTTGGGAAGACCTCATCTACATATTCAGGGATATGGTCCTGTTTCTGTGACTGATCTGTCTTGACCCTACAAGACCTGTGGTCATGTCCTCACCTGTGAAGGAGGGGCTTGGGGCATTGCTCCACATGAGTCATCTGTCTCAAACCTAGGGTGCACAGCTATGTGACACCCTGATATTCTCAGAGAATGGGAATGTACCTGTCATCCCTTTTAGGGCCACCCGAGGATTCAACCTGTCTCCACCAACCTTTCAGCACCGCAGCATATTTATAAGATTTACTCATTTATAAGATTAAACAGCCCCTGAGCACTGACTGGAGAGAGACAATGTATAAAACATAAAAACTAGAGACTTCTATTTTCTATGAAGTGGAAATCCATAGAAGCAGAGTTCACTGATCTTGCACTGCCCTTATGTGTTTTTATTGATGTGCTTTACCGACCCACGGAGATGCATTACTTTAAACAAATAACTATAGGCAATGCATACTTCCATGCAGCAGTACAGAATATAAAATTGCAAAGTAGAAAGAAAACTTTAGATCCACAAAATTCTGAAAGCTTATTGGTGAGCTGTTAAGCATATCCTCCTAGTTGCAGACAGTTTTGATCTTTGACTATATATATCCACAAATGGCATGCTTTTTTTAATTTTTTTATTAACTTGAGTATTTCTTATTTACATTTTGAGTGTTATTCCCTTTTCTGGTTTCCAGGCCAACATCCCCCTAACCCTTCTTCCTCCCCTTCTATATGGGTGTTCCCCTCCCCATTCTCCCCCCATTATCGCCCTCCCCCCAAAAATCATGTTCACTTGGGGTTCAGTCTTGGCAGGACCCAGGGCTTCCCCTTCCACTGATGCTCTTACTAAGATATTCATTGTTACCTATGAGGTCAGAGTCCAGGGTCAGTCCATGTATAGTCTTTAGGTATTGGCTTAGTCCCTGGAAGCTCTGGTTGGTTGGCATTGTTTTTCATATGGGGTCTTGAGCCCCTTCAAGCTCTTCCAGTCCTTTCTCTGATTCCTTCAACGGGGGTCCCGTTCTCAGTTCAGTGGTTTGCTGCTGGCATTCGCCTCTGTATTTGGTGTATTCTGGCTGTGTCTCTCAGGAGAGATCTACATCCGGCTCCTGTCGGCCTGCACTTCTTTGCTTCATAATGGCATGCTTTTTAAATCCTTATTACTGAGTGTGTGATTAAAAAAAAAAACCTTTAGAGGATATCTTTGTCATTCACAAAGAATTCAGATGAAGTGACTTTCATTAACATGAAGGACATATGAAGAGACTTGTGTGAGGTTACGGTCTTACAATGGTTTCACACCTAGGCTTGTTAGAAAGTGCAATTTTCTGAGACACAGAAACAGTAAAAGGGAAGTAACTGAACTGTTCACCCAAGCTAACCATTCCTGCTGAGAAAATATTGTCATGGAGCCTTACCTGTAGCATTGGAAGATCTACTGTTTTACAACATAAAGAAAATAGTTTGGAGAGACCTCACCGCCTGGTCAGTTGGGTACTCCTGAGGCTGCAGAGCAGAGGAGACCACCAACACTGCCCACCCCTGGCCCAAGAGGAAACTGTATAAGGCCTCTGGGTTCCCGTAGGGGAGGGCCCAGGAGCGGCAGGACCCCTGCGCCTGAGACACCGCCGGAACCTGAAGGAAACAGACAGGATAAACAGTTCTCTGCACCCAAATCCCGTGGGAGGGAGTGCTGAACCTTCAGAGAGGCAGACACGCCTGGGAAGCCAGAGGAGACTGCACTCTGCACACACATCTCGGATGCCGGAGGAAAACACCAGGCGCCATCTGGAACCCTGGTGCGCGGAGGCTCCTGGAAAGGGCGGCGCATATCTTCCTGGTTGCTGCCGCCGCAGAGAGCTCGTGGGCAGCGCCCCGCGAGCAAACTTGAGCCTCGGGACCACGGGTAGGACCAACTTTTCTGCTGCAAGTGACCTGCCTGGTGAACTCAAGACACAGGCCCACAGGAACAGCTGAAGACCTGTAGAGAGGAAAAACTACACGCCCGAAAGCAGAACACTCTGTCCCCATAACTGGCTGAAAGAAAACAAGAAAACAGGTCTACAGCACTCCTGACACACAGGCTTATAGGACAGTCTAGCCACTGTCAGAAATAGCAGAACAAAGTAACACTAGAGATAATCTGATGGCGAGAGGCAAGCGCAGGAACCCAAGCAACAGAAACCAAGACTACATGGCATCATCAGAGCCCAATTCTCCCACCAAAATAAACATGGAATATCCAAACACACCAGAAAAGCAAGATCTAGTTTCAAAATCATATTTGATCATGATGCTGGAGGACTTCAAGAAAGACGTGAAGAACTCCCTTAGAGAACAAGTAGAAGCCTACAGAGAGGAATCGCAAAAATGCCTGAAAGAATTCAAGGAAAACATAAATAAACAAGTAGAAACCCATAGAGAGGAGACACAAAAATCCCTGAAAGAATTCCAGGAAAACACAATCAAACAGTTGAAGGAATTAAAAATGGAAATAGAAGCAATCAAGAAAGAACACATGGAAACAACCCTGGATATAGAAAATCAAAAGAAGAGATAAGGAGCTGTAGATACAAGCTTCACCAACAGAATACAAGAGATGGAAGAGAGAATCTCAGGAGCAGAAGATTCCATAGAAATCATTGACTCAACTGTCAAAGATAATGTAAAGCAGAAAAAGCTACTGGTCCAAAACATACAGGAAATCCAGGACTCAATGAGAAGATCAAACCTAAGGATAATAGGTATAGAAGAGAGTGAAGACTCCCAGCTCAAAGGACCAGTAAATATCTTCAACAAAATCATAGAAGAAAACTTCCCTAACCTAAAGAAAGAGATACCCATAGACATACAAGAAGCCTACAGAACTCCAAATAGATTGGACCAGAAAAGAAACACCTCCCGTCACATAATTGTCAAAACACCAAACGCACAAAATAAAGAAAGAATATTAAAAGCAGTAAGGGAAAAAGGTCAAGTAACATATAAAGGCAGACCTATCAGAATCACACCAGACTTTTTGCCAGAAACTATGAAGGCCAGAAGATCCTGGACAGATGTCATACAGACCCTAAGAGAACACAAATGCCAGCCCAGGTTACTGTATCCTGCAAAACTCTCAATTAACATAGATGGAGAAACCAAGATATTCCATGACAAAACCAAATTTACACAATATCTTTCTACAAATCCAGCACTACAAAGGATAATAAATGGTAAAGCCCAACATATGGAGGCAAGCTATACCCTAGAAGAAGCAAGAAACTAATCGTCTTGGCAACAAAACAAAGAGAATGAAAGCACACAAACATAACGTCACATCCAAATATGAATATAACGGGAAGCAATAATCACTATCCCTTAATATCTCTCAACATCAATGGCCTCAACTCCCCAATAAAAAGACATAGATTAACAAACTGGATACGCAACGAGGACCCTGCATTCTGCTGCCTACAGGAAACACACCTCAGAGACAAAGACAGACACTACCTCAGAGTGAAAGGCTGGAAAACAACTTTCCAAGCAAATGGTCAGAAGAAGCAAGCTGGAGTAGCCATTCTAATATCAAATAAAATCAATTTTCAATTAGAAGTCATCAAAAAAGATAAGGAAGGACACTTCATATTCATCAAAGGAAAAATCCACCAAGATGAACTCTCAATCCTAAATATCTATGCCCCAAATACAAGGGCACCTACATACGTAAAAGAGACCTTACTAAAGCTCAAAACACACATTGCACCTCACACAATAATAGTGGGAGATTTCGACACCCCACTCTCATCAATGGACAGATCATGGAAACAGAAATTAAACAGAGACGTAGACAGACTAAGAGAAGTCATGAGCCAAATGGACTTAACAGATATTTATAGAACATTCTATCCTAAAGCAAAAGGATATACCTTCTTCTCAGCTCCTCATGGTACTTTCTCCAAAATTGACCATATAGTTGGTCAAGAAGCGGGCCTCAACAGGTACAGAAAGATAGAAATAATCCCATGTGTGCTATCAGACCACCACGGCCTAAAACTGGTCTTCAATAACAATAAGGGAAGAATACCCACATATACGTGGAAATTGAACAATGCTCTACTCAATGATAACCTAGTCAAGGAAGAAATAAAGAAAGAAATTAAAAACTTTTTGGAATTTAATGAAAATGAAGGTACAACATACCCAAACTTATGGGACACGGTGAAAGCTGTGCTAAGAGGAAAACTCATAGCGCTGTGTGCCTGCAGAAAGAAACAGGAAAGAGCATATGTCAGCAGCTTGACAGCACACCTAAAGGCTCTAGAGCAAAAAGAAGCAAATACACCCAGGAGGAGTGGAAGGCAGGAAATAATCAAACTCAGAGCTGAAGTCAACCAAGTAGAAACGGGGAGGACCGTGGAGGGAATCAACGGAACCAAAAGTTGGTTCTTTGAGAAAATCAACAAGATGGATAGACCCTTAGCCAGACTAACGAGAGGACCCAGAGAGTGTGTCCAAATTAACAAAATCAGAAACAAATGAAACTCAAGACGGATGATCAAAATGTGAATGCTTCACTCCTTCTCTAAAAGGGGAACAAGAATACCCTTGGCAGGGAAGAGAGAGGCAAAGATTAAAACAGAGACTGAAGGAACACCCATTCAGAGCCTGCCCCACATGTGGCCCATACATATACAGCCACCCAATTGGACAAGATGGATGAAGCAAAGAAGTGCAGACCGACAGGAGCCGGATGTAGATCGCTCCTGAGAGACACAGCCAGAATACAGCAAATACAGAGGCAAATGCCAGCAGCAAACCACTGAACTGAGAATAGGACCCTCGTTGAAGGAATCAGAGAAAGAACTGGAAGAGCTTGAAGGGGCTTGAGACCCCATATGTACAACAATGCCAAGCAACCAGAGCTTCCAGGGACTAAGCCACTACCTAAAGACTATACATGGACTGACCCTGGACTCTGACCTCATAGGTAGCAATGAATATCCTAGTAAGAGCACCAGTGGAAGGGGAAGCCCTGGGTCCTGCTAAGACTGAACCCCCAGTGAACTAGACTGTTGGGGGGAGGGTGGCAATGGGGGGAGGGTTGGGAGGGGAACACCCATAAGGAAGGGGAGGGGGATGTTTGCCCGGAAACCAAAGAATTATTATTAAGTATTAAATAAATTAAAAAAAATAGACCTGAAAAAAAAAAGAAAATAGTTTGAGGCAATGGAAGAGAAACTTTTGAAATTTTATGCCCCTGGCCTGGGTTTGGTATTAGTAGTAGTCTGCTTGGGAAAGGGACAAAACATAGTGCACAAAACAACAGCTGAGACAGCATACATTAAGCAGATTGTTCAATCACTCGTTCAGCATCTACAGAAATGACATAAGGTGATTAACCATTGCTTCTCTAGTCAACATGTTTACTCTTACAAGACCCATGGAAGGAGTTCTCCAATCAATTGAAATGACCAATGTATTTCCTGACACCAAAATCCAGCATAGTCCTTCTGGTCCTCCAAGGAAATATGTTGGGTATATTTGTCGGTCCAGATTGTGGTGCGTGTGTTGGGGGGCATCTTGTCATTCAAAGCATAACAGTTTAACAGTATGTGCACAGGTAATATTAATTCATCATAATCCATTAAAGATACCAGAACATTTATTTACCTGTTGTGTCCAGACACATCAGAGCTAGTAAAATGTCAGAGTTATTAGACATAGTCTTATAGGTAACATTATGGCTAATATTACCATAATTCTCATGGGAGGAAGAGATCCTATGGTCCCTACTTCCAAGTTCTCCTGTTGAATTCTGCAAGCTTCCTCCTTGTGTGCATAGGCTCTCAGGTCTGTAACAGGAGCAGGGCTGAGGAGCCAGTCCAGTTGTCTCTGAAATGTGACTCAGAGAGACTGCTCTGGGTGGGCTTTCACAGTCCACATCTCCTCTCCTTAGGCCATATTGCTTCCTTTACCTGGCTGTGGTGGGTCCACATGTGGCACATGTACCTTCGTTGAAGGGAATGCCCACAGTTCAGCCTGCTGTGCTAACTGGCCCTGTGGTAGAGCCTCTGTCATATACTGTTTCACACTGTGCTAAGGACTGCTTACAGAATCAGGCATTAGCTTTGTTAGGAGGAAGAGAAATCAAAGCATGGCCATTTGAACTATCATGTAGTTCCCATACCATTTGGGTGGCAGGTGCTGTTAATGAGGTGTCAGATGCTCCTGGGCCCCCGTCAGTGTTTGACCCCTGGTGAGCCTTGCTGATGCATGTGGAAGCCTTTGTTCCTAACAAAGGAACACCCTGACCTTTCTGTTTGCCCTGGGTGGTGTACCTGAGTTGTAACACTGTTAAATTGGTTCCTGTTTTCTGTTCCTGTTTCTTTGTTCCTGAGGGCTTAAGCATGTTTTTCACTGTGCTCCTGGACTTCTTCACCCAGTGAACTTGGGATATATATATTTTGTGAACCTCAGTAAAAACTTTGGCATTCTCATAACACGAATGTGTTTTTTCTTAAACCTCACAGGCCTATCCCCAGTTCTCAGTACCGTGGCAGCGCGTTCCCTGTATACTATATCCTCAATTATCAGATCAAGAGACATTGAATGAGAATAATTTCAATGAGTGCTTCCATTTGAGACTTTAAGACAGTTGGTGCTAAGTCTGAGAACCACCTCAGCATGAGAAGATCCATCCCCCTGTCTTTTGAAACAGGAGTAATTAATTCATTTTCCTTGCACATAAGGAGTAGGAGTTCCTTACAATGTCTTACAGGCCAGAGGGAGTCAGGAGCAGCAGCTGCTGGCAAGTCCTATTCCTCATGCAGCCTTATCCTGTGATGAGGCTAGCATGCCGTTTACTCTGATAGGTCTATGTTGCAAAGAAGGGTAAGTGTACTATTTGATCATAGGTGTGTCCTCCATACAAGTGTAGTATCCCTTTTTACTCAAAGCTTCAATTCACTAGTTAGGTTTTTTTTTTTAAATACATCTGATTTTGAATATTATTACATATTAAGTAAACTTCAAATTGACTTCAAAATTTTTTTGAGATATGTTCTTTAGTCTTAAGATGGACTATGCTGGACAGTTCTCCAGTCAACTTCACACTAGCTAGCTAGCTAACATCATTTGAAGAGAGAGAGGCACTGTGTGAAAGAAATGCCTCCATGAGATTGTCTTATAGCCAAGCCTATGGCATTTTCCTAATTAGTGTTGATAATGAGATACCCACAGTACATTATGGGTGGGACCCCACTGGGGAAGTATAGAAAAGCAGGCCGAGGAAGCCATGGAAAGCAAGCCAGAGAGCAACATTCCTCTGTGGCCTCTGCTCCAGTTCCAGCCTCCAGGTTCTTGCCTTGACTTCCCTCAGTGATGGGCTGTTACTTCAAGTTGTAAACTGAAATGAACCCTTTCTTCTCCAAGCTGTCTTTCCTTGTGGTCTTTATTACAGTGATGCAAACCTTAACACAGGCATCATGTGCTGTGGACACAAACCTAGATTCTGTGTAAGGATGAAAGAGAGCTAGAAGTGCTTCTTACATCACTGAGTAACATTCCTCAGACACGTCAAAAGTGCTCATGTGACCTCACAATGGACCCATCTTCAAGGTAAAACAAGGCAAAAGATGCTATGAGACCATGTGGATTCTATACATTGAAGACAGGTGAAATGTAAAATGAGTGCATCCACAGAACATGCATTTACTGCTATATGCTTGGATTGAACACTGCACATGTAAACATTTCTCAGAGGAGGATGTCCTGCTGAGGGAGAAGGTACTGTTAACCCTGAACATGCAGAGTCATGAATGTGAAATGAAATAAAAATGCATCAGACTCTGATGAGGTGGCTCTGGCTGTTGTCTGGGTTTCTGAATTTGTCCAGAGTTCAGCAGTGTGACACAAAGCATGGTGACAAGTGACAGGGGATGGAGGAGTCAAGGGGTAGAACTGTAAATGAAGAACTCAGAGACTAATGTCATTTAAGTATCTGAACATATGGGAAAATCAGCATGCTTTGGACTAACCACACAGAGAATTTAAAATAGAGCAGAAGCCTCTGTGCTCTTTAGGCAGGTTCCCTCTCTGTCCTTTCTCTGATGGGTACTGAATGATGTTTGTGGCATTCCTAAAGTGTGTTTTGCACATATGCCACTATGTACCAGTGTGCTATAGTTGAGCAACAAGTTTGCTATGTTGTTCTGTATTTCAAAAATTTCTAATTATAGAATATATATATTTTTACATCTCTTTGAGTAATGTCCAAGAATGACCTACAAGAATAATCATACATTCCCTTTTCTTTTTATTGATACATGAAAATATCAGCAGTTTATGAATTAATGGGGTACTTTTAAATAACTGTATGGGTAAGCTTTAGATTGTCTAAGTATTGCTATGCTCATCCCAAACATTATCTTCTCAGATTCTAAGATGTAGCCTGCATAATCCTTACACACCTCCAGCACTCAGGGCAACAAGACTGCAAGCTTCTCTCTATTCCACTGTTCTAGAGCATCCATTGCTCAGGATATCCCTGAGCCTTGGCTTTCTGACATCACTGGTCCATAATAAAAAACTATTTTCTCTCCTTCTTCTATAAGTTACAATTCTGTATCTTTAATTTAAAAATCTCTCAACGATTTCAATGTGTGATGAGAACATGTTGACACTCTGGGTGTCATGGTGCATGCCTTCAGTCCCAAAACTAGAGAGGCAGAGTCAGGGGTATCTCTGCGAGATCCAGGTTAGTATGGTATAGAAAGTTAGTTCCACGACAGCCAAGAGAAATTCTGTCTTGAAAAAATAAAAAAACAAAAAGCAAAACAATATGACATGCTGACATAACCATTGTGGGTCAAGCACACATTCTTTTTTTTTTTTTTAAATAATTACTCAACCCTAAATTAGGTAAGGAGGACCTTTTACTCCAGTCCTCAAGGTGAAACAGGGCTCAGATTCCCCACAAGAAGATCTCTCTGGTGCATGTGTGTGCTCTCACTTCTGGTCAAAACCTTTTTATAGCAGTTCATTCTGGCTCATTAGTCTCCTATATTCAAGAATTTGCCACCTGCTACCCGTTGCGCCTGGGATTTACCCTAACTTAGTTCTTTCACTGACACAGAAAATGAACACAATCAGACCCCAAGACCACTACAATCAGCCAGTTACAGAGTACAGGAGGAACAAGAAAGCCATTTTCTCTAAAGATATCGAGGAATCTGCATCCAAGTGAGAATGGAGCAGCAGCTAGTGAAGGATGCTCCCTGGCAAAGTTGTTACATGAACTCCTGAACCACCTCAGAGACAGATGAAGTCCTGACCCTTGCACTTGTTATCCACTCCTGGGATTGCAGGCTGCTCTGGTGTGCCAGAAGTACAGGGCGAACTCGGGCTGCACGCGGTGTCCTAAGGAAACCATTACCTAGGGTACAATTCCAGTTACCCTGATCTACAACCTCACATGTCCCAGCCACTTCAGCCCAGCAAGTCCAAGCAGCAACCTCCTTGCCCTCCCACCCAGCTCAGGTTCGCTCCCTCTGAGACAGAACCTGTTCCCGGAACACAGCCCCAGGCTGTGCTGTTTCCTGGACCAACCTCCATGTCACAGACAACGGGAATACACAGCCACACAGGACTCTTGCAGAACTTGGGGGGAGACCGGCATGTGTTGAGCAAAAGCCTGGTGGGGATTTCCTGGTTGGCTCCCTGTGATGCCCCGGTTTCCAGACTACATTCCCCAGAAGTCTATGCGAAGGAATGCCTGGAACCCAAGTATTATACCTGCTAGGGTGATTCCTCTGATTCTTGAATTTGTCTCTGGCAACCCAAGGTAGAGAGTAGATGGAAAGAAGCAGAGTCTGTAGCACAGTCTTGGGGAGTCAGGCTGGTTTTCATCCCCGGATCCACAACAGGAGATAAAGTGAATGAGTCAAGTCTTAACAGAAATGGGGATTTAGCTCAGTGGTGGAGCGCTTGCCTAGCAAGCGCAAGGCTCTGGGTTCGGTCCCCAGCTCCGGGAAAAAAAAAAAAAAGGAGAAAAAAAAAGAAACAGAAATATTAGGAGTACACGTAATTCCTGGCCCATATGGTGTAATTTTAATCTTACTTAAAAAAAATCACGCTGGCTCAGTTGTATTTTTTTTCTCCATCTTTATTAACGGGTATTATTTACATTTCGAATGTTATTCCCTTTCCCGGTTTCAGGGCCAACATCCCCTTAACCCTTCTTCCTCCCCTTCTATATGGGTGTTCCCCTCCCCATCCTCCCCCCATTACCTCCCTTCCCCCAACAATCACGTTCACTGGGGCTTCAGTCTTGGCAGGACCAAGGGCTTCCCCTTCCACTGGTGCTCTTACTAGGCTATTCATTGCTATCTATGCAGTTGGACCCCAGGGTCAGTCCATGTATAGTCTCTGGGTAGTGGCTTAATCCCTGGAAGCTCTGGTTGGGTGGCATTGTTGTTCGTATGGGTTCTCAAGCCTCTTCAAGCTCTTTCAGACCTTTCTCTGATTCCTTCGACCGGGGTCCCGTTCTCAATTCAGTGGTTTGCTGCTGGCATTCGCCTATGTATTTGCCGTATTCTGGCTGTGTCTCTTAGGAGAGATTTACATCCGGTTCTTGTCAGCCTGCACTTCTTTGGTTCATCCATCTTATCTAGTTTGGGGGCTGTATATGTATTGGCCACATGTGGGGCAGGCTCTGAATGGGTGTTCCTTCTGCCTCTGTTCTAAACTTTGCCTTCCTATTCCCTCCTAAGGGTATTCTTGTTCCCCTTTTAAAAAAGGAGTGAAGCATTCACAATTTGCTCATCCTTCTTGAGTTTCAAGTGTTCTATGCATCTAGGATAATTTGAGCATTTGGGCTAATATACATTTATCAATGAGTGTATACCATGTGTATTTTCCTGTGATTGGCTTACCTCACGCAGGATGATATTTTCCAGTTCCATCCATTTGCCTATGAATTTCATAAAGGCATTGTTTTTGATAGCTGAGTAGTATTCCATTGTGTAGATGTATCACATTTTCTGTATCCATTCCTCTGTTGAAGGGCATCTGGGTTCTTTCCAGCTTCTGGCTATTATAAATAAGGATGCTATGAACATAGTGGAGCATGTGTCTTCGTGTTGGGACGTCTTTTGGGTATATGTCCAAGAGAGGTATAGCTGGATCCTCAGGTAGTTCAATGTCCAATTTTCTGAGGAACCTCCAGACTGATTTCGAGAATGGTTGTACCAGTTTGCAATCCCACCAACAATGGAGGAGTGTTCCTCTTTCTCCACATCCTCCCCAGCATCAGCTGTCACCTGAGTTTTTGATCTTAGCTATTCTGACTGGTGTGAGGTGGAATCTCAAGGTTGTTTTGACTTGCATTTCCCTTATGACTAAAGATGTTGAACATTTCTTTAGGAGTTTCTCAGCCATTTGGCATTCCTCAGCTGTGAATTCCTTGTTTAGCTCTGAACCCCATTTTTTAATAGGTTTATTTGTCTCCCTGTAGTCTAACTTCTTCAGTTCTCTGTATATTTTAGATATAAGCCCTCTATCAGCTGTAGGATTGGTAAAGATCTTTTCCCAATCTGTTGGTTGCCGTTTTGTCCTAACAAGAGTGTCCTTTGCCTTACAGAAGCTTTGCAGTTTTATGAGACCCCATTTGTCAATTCTTGATCTTAGAGCATAAGCCATTGGTGTTTTGTTCAGGAAATTTTTTCCAGTGCCCATGTGTTCGAGATGCTTCCCCACTTTTTCTTCTGTTAGTTTGAGTGTATCTGGTTTGATGTGGAGGTGCATGATCCACTTGGACTTAAGCTTTGTACAGGGTGAAAAGAATGGATCGATCTGCATTCTTCTACATGTTGACCTCCACTTGAACCACCACCATTTGCTGAAAATGCTATCTTTTTTTCCATTGAATGATTTTGGCTCCTTTCTCAAAAATCAAGTGACCATGGATGTGTGGGTTCATTTCTGGGTCTTCAATTCTATTCCACTGGTCTATCTGTCTGTCTCTGTACCAATACCATGCAGTTTTTATCACTACTGCTCTGTAATACTGCTTGAGTTCAGGGATAGTGATTCTCACAGAAGTCCTTTTATTGTTGAGGATAGTTTTAGCTATCCTGGGTTTTTTGTTATTCCAGATGAATTTTCAAATTGTTCTGTCTAATTCTCTGAAGAATTGGGTTGGAATTTTGATGGGAATTGCATTGAATCTGTAGATTGCTTTTGGTAAAATGGCCATTTGTACTATATTAATCCTGCCAATCCATGAGAATGGGAGATCTTACCATCTTCTGAGATCTTCTTCAATTTCTTTTTAAAGAGGTTTGAAGTTCTTATCATACAGATCTTTCACTTGCTCGGTAAAAGTCACACCGAGGTATTTTATATCATTTGGGACTATTATGAAGGGTGTCGTTTCCCTAATTTCCTTCTCTGCTTGTTTCTCTTTTGTGTAGAGGAAGGCTACTGATTTATTTGAGTTAATTTTATACCCAGCCACTTTCCTGAAGATGTTTATCAGGTTTAGTAGTTCTCTGGTGGAACTTCTGGGATCACTTAAATATACTATCATATCATCTGGCAAATAGTGATATTTTAACTTCTTCTTTTCCAATCTGTATCCCTTTGATCTCCTTTTGTTGTCTGATTGCTCTGGCTAGAACTTCAAGAACTATATTGAATAAGTAGGGAGAGAGTGGGCAGCCTTGTCTAGTCCCTGATTTTAGTGGGATTGCTTCAAGTTTCTCTCCATTTAGTTTAATGTTAGCTACTGGTTTTCTCTATATGGCTTTTACTGTGTTTAGGTATGGGCCTTGCATTCCTGTTCTTTCCAGGACTTTTATCATGAAGGGATGTTGAATTTTGTCAAATGTTTTCTCAGCATCTAATGAAATGATCATGTGGTTTTTATCTTTCAGTTTGTTTATATAGTGAATTACATTTTCCATATATTAACATCTCTACATCCCTGCAATGAAGCCTACTTGATCATGATGGATGATTGTTTTGATGTTCTCTTGGATTGGGTTTGCAAGAATTTTATTGAGTATTCTTGCCTCAATATTCATAAGGGAAATTGGTCTGAAGTTCTCTTTCTTTGTTGGGTCTTCGTGTGGTTTAGGTATAGGAGTATTTGTAGCCTCATGGAAGGAATTCGGTAGTGCTCGACCTGTTTCAATTTCGTGGAATTGTTTGGATAGTATTGATATGAGGTCTTCTATGAAGGTCTGATAGAATTCTGCACTGAACCCGTCTGGACCTGGGGTCTTTTTGGTTGGGAGACTTTTAATGACTGCTTTTATTTCTTTAGGAGTTATGAGGTTGTTTAAATGGTTTATTTGTACCTGATTTAACTTCAGTACCTGGTATCTGTCTAGGAAATTGTCCATTTCCTCCAGATGTTCAAGTTTGTTGAATATAGGCTTTTGTAGTAGGATCTGATGATTTTTTCAATTTCCTCTGATTCTGTAGTTATGTCTCCCTTTTCATTTCTGATTTTGTTAATTTGGACACACTCTCTGTGTCCTCTCGTTAGTCTGGCTAAGGGTTTATCTATCTTGTTGATTTTCTCAAAGAACCAACTTTTGGTTTTGTTGATTCTTTGTATGGTCCCTTTTGTTTCTACTTGGTTGATTTCAGCTCTGAGTTTGATTATTTCCTGCCTTCTACTCCTCCTGGGTGTATTTGCTTCTTTTTGTTCTAGAGCTTTTAGGTGTGCTGTCAAGCTGCTGACATATGCTCTTTCCTGTTTCTTTCTGCAAGCACTCAGCGCTATGAGTTTTCCTCTTAGTACAGCTTTCATTGTGTCCCATAAGTTTGGGTATGTTGTCCCTTCATTTTCATTAAATTCTAAAAAGTCTTTAATTCCTTTCTTTATTTCTTCCTTGACCAGGTTATCATTGAGTAGAGCATTATTCAACTTCCACGTATATGTGTGCATTCTTTCCTTACTGTTATTGAAGACCAGCTTTAGCCCGTGGTGGTCTGATGGGACACATGGGATTATTTCTATCTTTCTGTATATTTTGAGGCCTGTTTTATAACCGATTATATGGTCAATGTTTGAGAAAATACCATGAGGTGGTGAGAAAAAGGTATATCCTTTTGTTTTAGGATAAAATGTTCTATAATTATCAGTTGAATCCATTTGGTTCATGACTTCTCTTAGTCTGTCTATGTCTCTGTTTAATTTCTGTTTCCATGATCTGTCCATTGATGAGAGTGGGGTGTTGAAATCTCCTACTATTGTGTGAGGTGCAATATGTGCTTTGAGCTTTAGTAAGGTTTCTTTTATGTATTTGGAGCATAGATATTTAGGATTGAGAGTTCATCTTGTTGGATTTTTCCTTTGATGAAAATGAAGTGTCCTTCCTTATCTTTTTTGATGACTTTTGGTTGAAAATTGATTTTATTTGATATTAGAATGGCTACTCCAACTTGCTTCTTCAGACCATATGCTTGGAAAGTTGTTTTCTAGTCTTTTACTCTGAGGTAGTGTCTGTCTCTGAGGTGTGTTTCCTGTAGGTAGCAATATATTGGGTCCTCATTGCATATCCAGATTGTTAACCTGTGTCTTTTTATTGAGGAATAGAGTCCACTGATGTTGAGAGATATTAAGGAATAGTGATTGTTGCTTCCTCTTATATTCGTGTTTGGATGGGAGATTATGTTTGTGCTTGTCTTCTCTTTGTTTTGTTGCAAAATGATTAGTTTTTTGCTTTGTCTAGGGTGTAGCTTGCCTCCTTTTGTTGGGGTTTACCATTTATTATCTTTTGCAAGTCTGGATTTGTAGAAAGATATTGTGTAAATTTGGTTTTGTCATGGAATATCTAGGTTTCTCCATCCATGTTAATTGAGAGCTTTGCTGGATACAGTAACCTGGGTTGGCAAATGTGCTCTCTTAGGGTATATATGACATCTGTCCAGGATCTTCTGGCTTTCATAGTCTCTGGTGATTAGTCTGGTGTAATTCTGATAGGTCTGCCTTTATATGTTACTTGACCTTTTTCCCTTACTGCTTTTAATATTCTTTCTTTGTTTTGTGCATTTGGTGTTTTGACTATTATGTGACAGGAGGAGTTTCTTTTCTGGTCCAATCTATGTGTAGTTCTGTAGGCTTCCTATATGTTTATGGGCATCCCTTTCTTTAGGTTAGGGAAATTTTCTTCTATGATTTTGTTGACGATATTTACTCCTTTGAGTTGGGAGTCTTTACTCTCTTCTATACCTATTATCCTTAGGTTTGATCTTCTCATTGAGTCCTGGATTTCCTGTATGTTTTGGGCCTGTAGCTTTTTCTGTTTTACATTATCTTTGACAGGTGTGTCGATGATTTCTATGGAATCTTCTGCTCCTGAGATTCTCTCTTCTATCTCTTGCATTCTGTTTTTGATGCTTGTATCTACGGCTCCTTGTCTCTTCCTTTGGTTTTCTATATTCAGGGTTGTTTCCCTTTGTGCTTTCTTTATTGCTTCTATTTCCATTTTTAATTCCTTCCCCTGTTTGATTGATTCTTTCAGGGATTTTTGCATTTCCTCTCTCTAGGCTTCTGCTTGTTTATTTGTGTTTTCCTGC
The DNA here is from genome assembly GCF_021556685.1 of Rattus norvegicus. Classification (NCBI taxonomy): domain Eukaryota; kingdom Metazoa; phylum Chordata; class Mammalia; order Rodentia; family Muridae; genus Rattus; species Rattus norvegicus. The sequence goes on from NC_141534.1 coordinate 36,530,749, forward strand.
ATTTCTCTAAGGGAGTTCTTTATGTCTTTCTTGAAGTCCTCCATCATCTTGATCAAATGTGATTTTAAATCTAGATCTTGCTTTTCTGGTGTGTTTGGATATTCAATGTTTGCCTTGGTGGGAGAATTGGGCTCCAATGATCTCATGTAGTCTTGGTTTCTGTTGCTTGGACTCCTGTGCTTGCCTCTTGCCATCACAATGTCTCTGGTGTTACCTTATTTTGCTATTTCTGATAGTGGTTAGACCGTCCTATAGGCCTGTGTTTCAGGAGTGCTGTAGACCTGTTTTCCTGTTCTCCTTTAGCCCGTTATGGGAACAGAGTGTTCTGCTTTCAAGCATGTAGTCTTTCCTGTCTACTGGTCTTCAGGTGTTCCTGTGGGCATGAGTACTGAGTCCACCAGGAAGGTCACTCGGAGCAGAAAAGTTGGTCTTGCCTCTAGTCTCGAGCCTGGAATCGCTTCTCAGATACAGGTTTCACCTCTGCTTGCGGGCAGCAATCAGAAGGGCCTGCTCTGCCTTCGCTCAGGACCCTGTGCACAGGGGGCCCAGACAGTGCTAGGCGTTTTCGTCTAGCTTTAGAAATGTGGGCAGAGAGTAGTCTCCTCTGGCTTCCCAGGTGTGTCTGCCCCTCTGATGGTCTAGCTCTCCCTCCCATGGGATTTGGGTTCAGGGAGCTGTTTGACTGGGTCCCTTCAGATCCAGGTAGTGTCTGGACAGCAGCAATGAGAGCCCCTATCTTCCTGTTCCCAGAGACCCTATAAGGTTTCCTATTGGGCCAGGGATGTGGGCAGGGGTGGGCAGTACTAGCAGTCTCTCCTGCCCTGCAGTTTCAGGAGTGCCCACCTGTCTGGGCGGTGAGCTCTCTCTCCCACAGGGTTTGGGAGTGGGGAGCTGTGGGCCGGGATCAGCGAGGTTTGGGCCCCAGCTAGAAACCGGAAATGCCTGGTTCCAGAGGAATTTTGTCTTTGTGAGTCCTGAGCCACCAGGCAGGTCACTTGGAGCAGAAAAGTTGGTCTTACCTCTGGTCTCAGGCTTTGAGTTGCTTCTCAGATCCGGGTTTCAGCCCTCTGTGAGGGCAGCAACCAGAAGGGCCTGCCCCGCCTTCGTTCGGGACCCTGTGCACAGGGGCCCCAGATGGTGCTAGGTGTTTTCCTCTAGCATCAGAAATGTAGTCTCCTCTGCCTTCCCATGCATGTCTTCCCCCCCCCCCCCCGAAGATCTAGCTCTCCCTCCCACGGGATTTGAGTGCAGGGAGCTATTTGACTGGGTCCCTTCAGATCCGGGAGGTGTCTCAGTTGTATTTTTAAATAAGGAAGCAATACACTAATGTGGGAAAGAGAATTATCTTACGATTCATTAATTTCTTTTAACTCCCAGTTGATTCCTCTTTGATTCTCACACTCACTGATAATGTCCTGTTTGAGATGGCACCAAAATTCTCACAAACTTACAAAATATTTTTTCAGCCCCATATCTAGTGGCCTTTCAACTTTGGCACACTTGACACTGTTTTGAATCTTACTATCCGTCGTGGTGTTATTGAAACAAGAGTTCCTGTTAAAGTATTGCCAGTATGCATTTACTTTTCTCACTTGCTTGTACTCATGAGGTCAAGAGGATTCCTTGGGTGTTTACTAAGTGTCCAGTTACCTTAAAGGAACCCAGTGCAAGGTGAGCATTCTGGACTAGTGATGCTTTCTTGTGCTCACATCCTGAAGTAAGGGAGGCAGGACACGTCCACCTGTGTTGGCTCCAGGAGCCTCCTGAGCAAGAGCTGCAGTGGTGGCTGGAGTGGAGCTTCCATTCTGTACTTCTTTACCTTTCTGAGACCTTAGTAATCAGGACAGCTAACCAACCATGGGGGCCAGGGCCCAACTTCACTGGAGCTAGGGGATGTGGGGTGGTGATTTCTGTACCAGAGGGCTCCTTACCTGTTTGGTTCTCAAGTTAGAGAAACGTTACTGGCTCCTAATGCCTCTTGTCTCTGCTAGAACTCTAAGCCTACTTCCTCTGAGACAGGATATTCCGTCTCTTAGATTCCTTTGCCTTATGCCTGTGGTCTGCCTTTGTTTCTGCACCAACATGCCTGGATTTGGGAGGTGAGCTATTCCCACAGATCTTCATGTATTGGCTATAAAGCTAGTCTCTACATCCACAGTTGCTAATACTTCTGCGGGCAGCATCCAGCACTGTCAGGATATGAGGTCTTTACTATCAGCAACAAGACCTGCTTCTTACATGTAAATATTTGTCACTTCCTGCCCCAAAGGAGGATCCTCTGAGATTATCATGTTAATAAGCAAGTTGCCATGGGGAGGTCACGGAAGGTCACATTGCCTCTAATCTGTCCAGAAGGTAACACTAACTCACCTAACTCGTGGACAGAACAGGACAGTCCTGCTGCTAATTGCTTCAGAATGAGTAAACTGTGAAACCTCTCCTGCTGTGCTAGTAGTTGTTTGTTTGTTTGTTTTTGTATGAGAAAGGAATGTGGCTTTTGATGAATAAAGAGCTGGCCACTGGAGCTGGGGCAGAGGAATGGAAGCAGAGAGGAGCAGGGCAGGGAGGCCAGGTGGAGCCAGATAGATAGCTGAGGAACTGCCCCATGCAACAGCCTTATAGATGTCTCTGTCTTTGTTGTTGTACCCCATGTGGGACACCCAGAAACCTCCAAAACACACATACACACACACACACACACACACACACACACACACACACACAGAGGAAGCACTATCACTACAAGATACTGTCAGCTAATAATAATTTGCAATTCATAACACAGTAGCTTAAAGGGGCCTAAATGTTCTTACTATGAAAAATAATTGTATGAGGAGCTAGATTTGCTACTTTTATCGATTACATAATTGACAAATGTATTGAAACCATACAGCATATATGTTGGAGACTGGGCCTGGGATAGTGGGGGAAGGTTTAGGACTGTCCAGGCTTTGGAGGAGTAGCCAACACATTTTAAAAATAAGATAATGTGTGTATCTTCCACGCTCGGATACAAAAATAGCTCCTGGGTGGCTACACACATGTGATCCGCTGGGAACACAAGCGGTGTAACAAAAACTCACCACTACACAAATACAACTAGTGACTCTGAGTCAATTAGGAATAAGCTCTGAAAATGAAGAATCCCATGAATACCTAAATAAAACTACCCAAGTATTACAGAAATTTCAGTTTTTGATAAGATGAAGTTGAGTGGGGAGAAGAAAGACGAGCTGGAACATTGGTTCTAATGGACAATGGCTGCTACACATGCAGCTAGAGGTTAGGATGAACAGCCAAAAATATCATGATAAGTAGGAAATGAAGTCCCTTCCTAAGCTTGGTGTTTTCTTTGGAATGACAGCACAGTCATCTTCATATGCAGAGCTTACACCAGTTTTTCATCACATACTTTCCCAAATAAGCAAGAATCTCATTGAGTTTTTCTACCTGCTATAAGATTATTTTGTTTCTGTTGTTTCTAATAATAGTATGTATAAAGCTTTCCAAGCATTCACCTCTACATAGCATCTTATAAACATCAAACATTATGATGCATGTTACCAAATAAAAAGGAGGAAGTTTTATATGGGATGAAATAATAAATGAATGTGTCTTACAATGTTCTCTATGGCACTATAATATGAAAATCATTTCTGAAAATCATTAAATAATATTACAAAGCATATAATGGTAAAAAAACTTCATGTACTTTAATAAACAATGTATTATGTGATGAATGAATACAATAATATTAGAATTAGCATCAAAATTGAAAAGCAATCATTTATCAAAGTTCTATGAAGATCAGGTTTGTGTGTGTGTGTGTGTGTGTGTGTGTGTGTGTGTGTGTGTGTGTGTGTGTGTTTTTCAGGATGTATGGTTGACCATTGGATAACAAGGAGTCAATTATATCAAAATTATCTTCTACTTCAGCAGTTCTCAACTTTCTTCTGAAAATACATTCAAGAGTTCTCTCAGAGCTAACTAACATTCATCATGTTATAATTGAGTATTTCAGCCAATGTGAATGACTACCAGAAATGTGCACTGTAAGGCTGAAGAAGTTCTACAGTAAATTTTTGTTAGAATTCGATGTAAAATACAAGAGTCAAAAGGGCATCACTTTATTTCTATAAAATATATGATATAAAAGTAATTATAAGTGGATAAATAATGATATAACATAAAAGATGTTATAAATTAGGCATAGCACAGCAACATTGGGAACAGACTAAACATCCCATATATCCCTGGTAGTGTACAATTAAAATGTTACCTAGGTCCTTTATGTTCTGATTTCTTTCTTTGCTTTGATAAATCCCATGACCCAAAAACTACTTGGGGAAGAAAGGGTCTATTTTGTCTTATACATTATAGTCCACTACTGAAGGAATCCAAGGCAGGTACTTAAGGCAGAAACCTGAGAAAAGATCCTGGAGGAATGCTACTTGCTGGTTCATACAGCCCAGGTCCACAGCCTAGGGATGCTGTTCCCCACAGTGGACTGAACCCTTCTATAGCAACTGCATTCAAGAAAATGTAACAGTCACACTCACAGGTCAATCTGGTTGACAATTATGCAACTGAGGTGCCCCCTTCCTAGGTGTGTCAGATGGACAGCCAATATTAGCCTTCATGCCTCACTAAGGTAGTTTTTCTATCTCAGTAAAATAAAATAAAATAAAATAAAAACTATGTAAAACTTAGTAAAAAAAGAATGCAATACTAAACATGACACTGACAATACATTAAGAACAGCTTATTTTTATTTACAAAAGTTACTAAACTTCATATTCCAATAATGTATCTGTGGTCTTTGGGGGGAAAAACAGACTCTGAAACCTCAGGACTCAGTCTTGATCTTCTGATAAAATCACTAGTTGTTGTGATCTTTTCACTCTTCTAAATTGAGCTTACAATTTGGATTTATAACACATTGATGTCCTCACAAACTTATCTGCATGATCTTAAAGAGTGTAATGAGTTATATTATATCAAACATTTCCCTACTAATTATAAGCAGTATTTGTTGCTTTGCTAAATTCTATACAACTCCTAGAATTTGTCTCTTATGATCATTCCTGAATATCTCTTAAGATCTATGTGATGGGTAAAGTCTTGCAACATCACCTACACATTGCATTTTACTGTAAGAGTTTGGTTTTCTCAGTTTTATATATTTGACAGTGTTCCTTCCCAAGTCATTCTGCATGTATACAGTCTGATTATAATTCACTCATGGCAAATGAGCATTTCACCTATTACTTGCATTTGTAGGGTTTTTCAAAAATGAAAATTTTGATGTTACATGAGTATAAATTGCTCATTGCATCCATTTTTTTCACATTACAAGATCTCTCCATTGTGTAATGAGGATATTGAGCAAGGGCTGAGCTGTTTTTAAAGGTCTTTCGTTGTTCCTTTCATTTATAAGGTTCCTCTTTTATATGAATTCTTTAGTGTCGAATTATCAGTAAATGATCACAGGAGGCTTTGTCACAGGGGTTGTGCTAATCTGGGTTTTCTCTAGTATGAATTCTATAGTGTCGAGTAAAGCCTGAACAATTTTTAAAGGCTTTCCCACATTGTTCACATTTGTAGGGCTTCTCACCAGTATGGAGTCTCCAATGGTGTTTAAGATTTGAAGAAGAATTGAAAGCCTTGCCACATTCTTCACATTTGTAAGGTTTTTCTCCAGTGTGAATTCTTTCGTGTTGAGCAAGACTTGAAGTATAATTAAAGGCTTTGCCACAGTCTTTACATTTGTAGGGTTTCTCTCCAGTATGAATTCTTTGGTGTTGAATTAGATTATAACAATTATTAAAGGCTTTCTCACATTCTTTGCATTTGTAGGGCTTTTCTCCACTATGTATTCGCTGGTGTTTCATAAACGTTGAGCAAATGCTAAAGGCTTTCCCACACTCATTACATTTATATGGTTTCTCTCCAGTATGAACTCTCTGGTGGTAAATAAGGTTTACAGAACAGTAAAAGGCCTTGCCACATTCTTTGCATTTGTAGGGTTTCATGCCAGTATGGATTCGACGATGCTTATACAGATATGAGGAACAGCTAAAGGCCTGCCCACAGTCATCACATTTATAGAGTTTCTCTCCCCTATGAATTTGTTGGTGTTGGTGAAGGCTGGAAGAACAGTTAAAGGCTTTGCCACATTCTTTACATTTGTAGGGTTTTTCTCCAGTATGGGTTCGCTGGTGCTTAGAAAGAATGCAGCGAACATTAAAGGCCATGCCACATTCTTCACATTTGTAGGGTTTCTCTCCAGTGTGAATTCTCTGGTGTTTAGAAAGTGTGGAGTGTACATTGAAAGTCTTTCCACATTCATCACATTTGTAAGGTTTCTCTCCAGTATGAATTCTCTGGTGTTTGGAGAGCGTTGTACGAACACTAAAGGCCTTACCACACTCTTCACATTTGTAGGGTTTCTCTCCAGTATGAACTCTTCGGTGAACAATAAGCCCTGAACAATTAGTAAAAGCTTTGCCACATTCTTCACATCTGTAGCGTTTCTCTCCAGTATGGATTCTTTGATGCTTACCCAGATATGAAGAACAGTTAAAAGCTTTGCCACACACATCACATCTGTAGGGTTTCTCCCCAGTATGAATCCTTTGGTGCTGTTTAAGGCTGGAAGAATAGTTAAAAGATTTGCCACATTCATCACATTTGTAGGGTCTTTCTCCAGTATGAATTCTTTGATGTTGAATAAGGACTGAGTTTCTATCAAAGGCTTTCCCACACTCTTTACATTTATGGGGTTTCAATCCTGTTAAAAAAGTATTGAAGTATCAGTAAAAGCATACCATTACACTTTATATTACTCTGCTCATTCTTAATATGAATATAGTGCTATGTCTTACCAAAAATAATATAATCACTTTAAAAATCAAATAATGCAAAAATTTCTAGTTAATCTAGAAGCAGCTTAAGGCTTTGGTGAGGAAACATGTCTGTCAGTAAACACGAAAGTTGCACAATTTCTAGGAGCACTCATTTAGAAGGTTACAACAACTATTAACCAATGAAGAAAGAAAATATATATGGCTTGAAATCAGGAATAATATTTTTATAAGAAAGTGATAACAACACTTGGCAATAGACTTATGGTATAGGTATCTTAATGTGTTACATTGTCCATAAAGAGTATAATAATTAATACTGTAATCTAAAAAATATATTAGGTAAAGCTAAGCATATTATCAGATAATGTAAAGAACTCTCAACCTAAAAACTGAAACATAGAAAATAGAGTTGCAAATAAGAAAAAGAGAATACATTTGGGAGCCAGAAATTGTTGAAAGACTATCAAAGCTCTACTAAGCAAAATTTATCTAGATGTGTAATTTTCAGCTATGACTTATAAACACCCAGCATTTTAAAATGCTATCATTGAGTAAGTGGCAAAAAAATAAAATAAACCAACCCTCATAGGGCCAGTGAGATGGTTCAGAAGGTAAGGCGCACTGACTGCAAGCCTGAACATCTCTTCTTCATCCCCACAACTCACAGACTGGAAGTAGAAAATCAACCTTGGTGTTTTGTCATCTGACCTCAAAATGAGCAGTGTCAGGTGCACACACATGTGTACTCACATGTATACACACACACACAGCCTTATGACACTAGTTTAGCTAATGGGCATGTAAATGAAGTTAGGGATGTTCATCTGTGGTGTTAATGCGTTACTAGTCTGTTAGAATTGTGTTCCTATTTTCTGAGTCATAGAAAGTATGTTGTAATTTAGATGCTTCCAGGAAAAATGAAAGGACTGGGACCATGGAGATGGCTCAGCAGTCAACACACTTGCCACACAAGTATGAAGACTGGAGTCTCAACAATCAACATGGCTGCCATACAAGGGAAGACTGGAGTCTCAGCAGTCAACATGGCTGCCATACAAGTATAAAGACTGGAGTTTCAGCAGACAACATGCCTGCCACACAAGTATGAAGACTGGAGCCTCAGCAGTGAACACACCTGCTACACAAGGGAAGATTGGAGTCTTAGCAGTCAACATGGCTGCCATACAAGTATGAAGACTGGAGTTTGCAGATCCAGAACCTTTGTAAATTCAGAGTGGGCAATGTGGCCAGCTTGTCATTCTAGGCTTGGAAGGTGAAGACATGGAAATCCCTAGAGCAAAGGCTATGAAGGCTAGCTCTGAGTTCAACTGAGAGACCCTGCCTCACTGAATAAGATAGAAGAGCCATGAAAGAGGATTCTTAACATCAATTTTGGTCCTCCACAGGCACATATGTACATGTGAGTGTGTGTGCACACATACACCCATACACAGGCAAACATACACATGCAAATATGTACACAGACAGGAACATGATGCACACAGATACAGGAAAACAAGTTAAATAATGGACTTTTGCAGCCACTGTAAATGCATAGCTTTTTTGAGGAAAAGAGGAAGATTACAGTAAATATCATGCAGGAAAACCACTTGACACTAAGAGATTTCCACCAAGATATAACTTCTCAATACATATTTTACAAATTCACTTGTAACTTGTGAGCTCTGCTCACTTATTCCTACACACCTAGATGGATGGCCGCTGATGCTTTTCTCTTCATGCTCCATGGATCTGAACTTTGCTCCAGAAATGTGACCAGGTATGGCTTAGAAAAAGCAAGACCTATTTGGAAAAGGAACAAGATGCTTGTATTTTTCCCTCCAGGAAATTAAATCTGAACCCAGTTCTGTGAATAGAAAAAAAGTGTAGAGATGATAAAAGACTGTGGGAAATTTTATGTCCAAACGTTTCCGGAAAGACAGAATGCTTAGGAGTAACTTACAACCTGCAGATCCTGAGCCTCATTACAAGGAAAATATTAAAGCTCATGCACGAGATACTTTATTTAACATGTGTACTCTGTGCCTCATGCCACTGAGCTTCTAACACTGCCACTGCAGATGATTACTTGAAAGCAAATCTGTTAAAAACACAAAAAAGAAGCGAGTTTCTTGGCTATATGAACAAGAGTTTCCTTTTTAAAAGGTCATATGAAACTAATCAACAAGCCCAGGAAAGCCAGTAGCACTCAGAGATAACCTGTCTTGCAAAATCAAAGGTAATGGGGAGAAAGAAGGAAGGTAGGAAGGAAGGAAGGTAGGAAGGAAGGAAGGAAGGAAGGAGGGAGGGATGATGGAGGGAGGGAGGGAGAGATGGAGAGAGAGAGAGCTAACCAAAAGCACAAGCTCCCATGAGATGTTATTCAAAGGCACAGAGGCAATCACATGTTGACAGTGACATAAGAGTTCACCATGGAAGTGATCCTCACCCAGGAACACAAGGTTGCTGTAATTCTCCAGCATCACTTCCTTATACAAATTCCACTGAGCAGGCTCCAGACATTCACATTCATCTGCAGAAAAATCAATGGCCACATCTGTGAATGACAGAAGATCCTGAAATAAAAATAAATGAATAGTATAAATTAATAAAACAGGACAAGTAATGATGTAAATACTGAAGTCAGCAAACTCGCAGCCACTGTTTGCCCAAGGTAAAGAGAGAGCTAGAAATGTTTCTGAAATTGTTACATAATGTTAATTACATTCTTCAAAATCATCTCTACTTTAAAGAAAAGAGAATAATAGAAAGGCTAACAAACTTACACGGATATAGTTTTATAAATACAAAATGTAAAATTAGGTACCCACAAATAAACACATCTATTGTGGCATGCTTACATTCTATGCCAGGTATTACATACATCCTCACAGGGGAAGAAGGCTTCTCAACACTTAGTATACACCACCCTGAAAGCAAGGTGCAGGGAAGATGCACACCAATGCAGCAGCGCTGGGCTGAGGTTTCTGAGTGTGCACTAGAAACCCCAAGTGTGGAGCGTGGACAAGTGCAGTAAGGGACAGGAATTTGAGCACCCAAGGGGAGAATAAAGGAAGAACTCAGAGATGAAATTTAAGTGCAAGAGTTTTACACATTTCGAGCAGCAAAAATAGCACTTGGAATATATTTACACTAAATGTGAACCTAACCTTTATATACACTAAATGTAATTCTAATACTTTGTTCTTTTTCTCCCTCTCTCTGTCAGGTATTCAGGCATCTGCTATGTTCCTAAGGCAGAGTTTGAACTCATGAACCCTCTGCATTGCTCTTCAAAGGTTTAGTGTTATCAATACATGACACTACACTTTATTTTTTCTCCTATTTTAAAATTTTCTACATTTCAGCTCACCTGTTTTTGTTCTCTCAGTGTATAAAGTTCCACAATGATCTGAAGATACTAATATTTTTATTTTTATGATAAACTTATAAAAATGAGAGATTTACATATTAATGTATGATCATATAACATTAGAAAATTTTACATATATACTTTGTTAGATAGTGCTATGTGTTTACTTTGCATGTAAAGTAAGTTTAAACATGTTCTTGAAAAATACTTTTACATTTAAAATGCTCAAAAGCTTGTCTTCCCAGGCTTCTAAAATACACACTACAGCACTTTTACATTCAGTCATGATTCTGTGCAAGAGTACTCTAAGCGTCACGCTCCTACCTAACTTCATTGTGCATACATTGCTCAATTCTTCCTGTGCCTCTCTTCCTCAGACCACTGACCCATTGGAAACACCTGTATTATTTTCAACTTTTGTGAATCAAATTCTTTGGAATCTCTCTATGATTAAGATCATATTTTACTTGCCTTTCCAGGTCTGAAATAATAATCTCATCTATATTGTTACAGACAATCCTCCATGTTTTGAGATTCAATTGGACTGCACTGCACATAAATGCATTACACATATAAACAAATGTAGTGCCTCTATTTCCTTGATTTAGATCTTCTGCTGCCTGTCAAACGATTTTCTGGTGATGCCGGCATAATGCAAAGTCACAGGGTTCCCACAGCAGTCTGCAGGCTAGTCTCAGAATGTGCAAAGCAAAGCTGTTAAAAAGGATCATGGATAACGGCAACACTGATACTTAACTGGTGCCAAAGTAAATTGGAGCAGCCACTGTGAAAAACCACTCTGTACCTTCTTTTTTAAAAACCTAAAACTATAACTACCTAAATGATCCAGCTACTCAAATCCCAGGTAGTCAGCTCCAAAGGAACTGAAACAAACTTGCATTTCCAGGAAAAAAGCAAGTTGGTCGTGGTGGGTGGTCTTGATATTTGCATGTGTCCACTTTCCATGACACTATCACTCTCCAGGTCTGCATTGCCAATGAGGCAGCACTTTCAAGTGACCTCTCCAGGCCCCTTGAAGTGCCAAGTTTTAGCTCCTCTCCATTAGCTCTTCATGCCTCCAAAATCAATACCATGGAGAGACTCATACACTACTAAGGACAGCAACTAGCTTGCAAGGTGGCCTTAGCCCCCTCCACAACACTCCACACAGCTCTAGGTGCTGTGGAAATACTCACAGAAGACCGAACCTCAATGTTGCCAGCCCCTTTTTAATCCCAGCTGATTTTTCAGTCCCAGGTAACAAACACTAACTGTCCCAGTAAAGTAACAGGTTCATGTCAGTAGTGCTGGTCTCTTGTTAATCACAGCTCATTCTTCAGCGCTGGATAAAGAAAAGCAGCAGATAGGGAGGGAGGAAGGGGGGCACTGAGGATTGTGGGAGTCTTTTGATGCCTCAAGGTTGCCTCCAATGACACATCTCAAACCAAGCCACACCTCTTAATCCTCCCCAAACAGTTCACCAATGGAGATCAAGTATTCAAGTATGTGCCATTTTCATTCAAAGAACCTCACAAGTTTTTTTCTGTTTTGTGCATACAGAGCTCAAAGTATACTATGGTACATGCACTCTTTACTTTCCTGGGACAATTCATGCAGCTTAGCTGGAACTAAGAAATCAGCTGTGATGGAGACCAGCATCATTGAGGTACTATCTCAGGAGAGTATTTCTTCAGGGTTAGCACACGGAAACTGTGGTGGAAAAGATTAGGAGTACATTTCAAACTAACAGCTGGACTTGATAATGGCTGAGTCTCCCACATGGTACTGATTTTGAAGACATGCAGGGGATGAAAAGCAGCTGGGGCTTAGCACTGTGAAAGGCCAGGAGAGGCCATTGGTGGGAAGTACAGCCTCAGTTGCAGTGGAGACCCCACGAATGACAGTCATGGAAAACAAATACAAGCAAATCTCATAAGGTCATATACCATGATCATGTTGCTTTTATCCTGGAAATTTAGGGTTGTTCCAATATGATATTTGACAGAGGCAAAAAAAACCATACACTGGAGAAAAGATAACACCTTTAATAAATGATGCTTGGAAAACTGCATGACCACATGCAGAAGAATGAAACTAGACCTGCATCTATAGTCCTGCACCAAGTTAGATCCAGGTGGATCAAAACCCTCAGTTTGAAACCTGAAACACTAAACTGCTAAGAGAAAATATAAATGGTACCTGACAAGACACAGGTGCAGGAAAGGACTTTTTAAACAGGACTCCATATGCCCAGAAGTTAAGGCCAACAATGAACAAATGGGATTTCATAGAACTAAATACATAGAATACATAGATAAAGGTAAGTATGGGGAGCAAGGAGCCATCAGAGGAGTTAATTTTGGCTGACTTCTTGCTTATGGTTAATCATGAATGAGTCTGTCAACATCTGTCTTTGTTTTTAGCTGAGAAGTGCATTATATCCTGCCAAGTCCCTGTGCTTACGAATATATCCTGGAAAGACTGCCAAACAGGTGAAGGAATTGAAAATGGAAATAGAAACAATAAAGAAAGCACAAAGGGAGACAACCTTGGATATAGAAAACCTAAGGAAGAGACAAGGAGCTGTAGATAAAAGCATCACCAACAGAATACAAGAGATATCTCAGGTACAGAAGATACCATAGAAAACATACACACAACTGTCAAAGATAAGGTAAAAGGCAAAAATCTCTTATCCCAAAACATCCAGGAAATCCAGGACACAATGAGAAGAAAAAACATAAGGATAATAGATATAAAGTGAAGACTCCCAACTTAAAGAGCCAGTAAATATATTCAACAAAATTATAGAAGAAAACTTCCCTAACCTAAAGAAAGAGATGCCCATAAACATACAAGAAATCTACAGAACTCCAAATAGTTTTGACCAGAAGAGAAATTTATCCTACCACATAATAGCTAAAACACCAAATGCACAAAACAAAGAAAGAATTTTAAAAGCACTAAGAGGAAAAAGGTCAAGTGACAAATAAAGGCAGACCTATAAGAATTACACCAGACTTCTCACCAGAGACTATGAAAGCCAAAAGGTCCTGGACAGATATCACACAGATCCTAAGAGAACACAAATGACAGCCCAAGTTATTTATCCAGCAAAACTCTCAATTAACATAGATGGAGAAACCAAGATATTCCATGACAAAATCAAATTTACACAATATCTTTCTTCAAATCCAGACCTATAAAGAATAAAAGATGGAAAACTCCAACACAAGGTGAGAAACTACACCATACAGAAAGAAAGAATATAATTTCCTGCAATGAAACCAAAAGAGAGACAAACAAACATAATTACATCTCTAACAATGAAAGTAACAGGAAGCGACAATCAATATTCTTTAATATCTCTCAACATCAATGGGCTCAATTACACAATAAAAAGACACAGACTAACAGATTGGATACATAAAGAGGACCCAGCATTTTGCTGCATGCAGGAAACACACCTCAGAGACAAAGATAGACACTACCTCAGAGTAAATGGCTGGAAAACACCTTTTCAAGCAAATGGCCTGAAGAAACAAGCTGGAGTTTCCATTCTAATATCAAACAAAATTGACTTTCAACCAAAAGACATTAAAAAAGACATGAAAGGACACTTCATATTCATCAAAGTAAAAATCCACCAAGATGAACTCTCAATCCTAAATATCTATGCTCCAAATGTAAGGACACCCACATTCATAAAAGAAACCTTACTAAAGCTCAAAACACACATTGCACCTCACACGATAATAGTAGGAGATTTTGACACCCCACTCTCATCAATGGACAGATCATGGAAACAGAAATTAAACAGAGACATATAGAAACTAACAGAAGTTATGAACCAAATAAATTTAACAGATATTTATAGAACATTCCATCCTAAATCAAAAGAATATACCTTCTGCTCAGCACCTCATGGTACCCTCTCCAAAACTGACCATGTAATCGGACACAAAACAGGCCTCAACAAATACAGGAAGATAGAAATAATCATATGCATCCTATTAGATCACCACACACTTAGACTGGTCTTCAATAACAACAATAATGACAGAAAGCCCACATGTACATGGAAGTTGAATAATGCTCTACTCAATGACAACTTGGTCAAGGAAGAAATAAAGAAGGAAATTAAAGACCTCTTAGAATTTAATGAAAATGAAGATACAACATTCCAAAACTTAAGGGACACCATGAAAGCGGTGCTAAGAGGAAAACTCATAGCTCTGAGTGCCTGCAAAAAGAAACAGGAGAGAACAGCAGCTTGACAGCACATCTAAAAGCTCTAGAACAAAAGGAAACAAATAAACCTCAGAAGAGGAGAAGGCAGGAAATAATCAAACTGAGGGCTGAAATCAACCAAGTAGAAATGAAAAGGACCATACAAAGAATCAACAAAACCAGGAGCTGCTTCTTTCAGAAAATAAAAAAGATAGATAAACCCTTAGCCAGACTAACCAGAGGGCACACAGAGTGTATCCAAATTAACAAAATCAGAAATGAAAAGGGAGACATAAAACAGAATCTGAAGAAATTAAAAAAAATATCAGATCCTACTACAAAAGCATATATTAAACAAAACTGGAAAATCTGGTGGAAATGCACAATTTTCTAGACAGATACCAGGTATCAAAGTTAAATCAGGAACAAATAAACCAACTAACAATCCCATAACTCCTAAAGAAATAGAAGCAGTTATTAAAAGTCTCCTAACCAAAAGGAGCCCAGGACCAGATGGGGTTAGTGCAGAATTCTATCAGACCTTCATAGAAGACCTCATGCCAATACTGTCCAAACTATTCTACAAAATTGAAACAGACAGAGCACTACCAAATTCCTTCTATGAAGCCACAATTACTCTTATACTGAAACCACACAAAGACCCAACAAAGAAAGAGAACTTCAGACCAATTTCCCTTACGAATATTGAGGCAAAAATACTCAATAAAATTCTGGCAAACCGAATCCAAGAACACATCAAAACAATCATCCATCATGATCAAGCAGACTTCATCCCAGGGATGCAGGGATGGTTTAATATACGGAAAACCATCAATGTAATCCACTATATAAACAAACTCAAAGATAAGAACCACATGATCCGGGGTTGGGGATTTGGCTCAGTGGCAGAGCGCTTGCCTAGGAAGCGCAAGGCCCTGGGTTCGGTCCCCAGCTCCGAAAAAAAAAAAAAAAAAGAACCAAAGAACCACATGATCATTTCCTTAGATGCTGAGAAAGAATTTGACAAAATTCAACACCCCTTTATGGTAAAGTCCTGGGAAGATCAGGTATTCAAGGCCCATATGTAAACATAGTAAAAGCCATATACAGCAAACCAGTAGCTAACATCAAACTAAATGGAGAGAAACTTGAAGCAATCCCACTAAAATCAGGGACTAGACAAGGCTGCCCACTCTCTCCCTACTTACTCAATGTAGTACTCAAAGTCCTAACCAGAGCAATCAGACAGCAAAAGGAGGTCAAAGGGATACAAATTGGAAGGGAAGAAATCAAAATATCACAATTTGCAGATGATATGATAGTGTACTTAAGTGACCCCAAAAGTTCCACCAGAGAACTACTTAACCTGATAAACAACTTCAGCAAAGTGTCAGGGTATAAAATTAACACAAACAAATCAGTAGCCTTCCTCTACTCAAAGGATAAACAGGCTGAGGAAGACATTAGGGAAATGACAACCTTCACAATAGTCCCAAATAAAATAAAATATCTTGGTGTGACTTTAACCAAGCAAGTGAAAGATCTGTATGATAAGAACTTCAAGTCTCTGAAGAAAGAAATTGAGGAAGATCTCAGAAGATGGAAAGATCTTCCATGCTCATAGATTGGCAGGATTAATATAGTAAAGATGGCCATTTTGCCAAAAGCAATCTATAGATTCAATTCAATCCCCAACAAAATTGCTACTCAATTAAAGAGATAGAAAGAGGAATTTGCGAATTCATTTTAACAACAAAAAACCCAGGATAGCAAAAACTATACTCAATAATAAATGAACTTCTGGGGGAATCACCATCCCTGACTTCAAGCAGTATTATAGAGTAACGGTGATAAAAACTGTACGGTATTGGTACAGAGACAGGCAGATAGATCAGTGGAACAGAATTGAAGACCCAGAAATGAACCCACACACCTATAGTCACTTGATCTTTGACAAAGGAGCTAATACCATCCAATGGAAGAAAGATAGCATTTTCAACAAATGGTGCTGGTTCAATTGGAGGTCAGCATGTAGAAGAATGCAGATCAATCCATTCTTATCATCATGTACAAAGCTTAAGTCCAAGTGGATCAAGGACCTCCACATCAAACCAGATATACTCAAACTTACCGAAGGAAGAGTAGGGAAAAGTCTCGAATACATGGCACTGGGGAAAAATGTCCTGAACAAAACACCAATGGCTTATGCTCTAAGATCAAGAATCGACAAATGGGACCTCATAAAACTGCAAAGCTTCTGTAAGGCAAAAGATACTTTCATTAGGACAAAATGGCAACTAATAGTTTGGGAAAAGATCTTTACCAATCCTACATCTGAGAGAGGGATAATATCCAAAATATACAAAGAACTCAAGAAGTTAGACTCAAGAGAGACAAACAACCCTATTAAAAATGGGTTGCAGAGCTAAACAAAACATTCTCAGCTGAGGATTATTGAGTGGCCAAAAAGCACCTACAGACAGGTTCAACATCCTTAGTCATCAGAAGTATGCAAATCAAAACAATCCTGAGATTCTACCTCACACCAGTCAGAATGGCTAAGATAAAAAACTCAGGAGACATCAGATGCTGGTCAGGATGTGGAGAAAGAGGAATACTACTCCATTGTTGGTGGGATTGCAAACTGGTACAACCACTGTGGAAATCAGTCTGGAGGTTCCTCAGAAAATTGGACATTCCACTACCTGAGGACCCAGCTATACCACTCTTGAGCATATACTGAAAGGATGCTCCAACATACAACAGAGACACATGCTCCACTATGTTCACAGCAGCCTTATTTAGAATAGCCAGAAACTGGAAAGAACCCAGATGCCCTTCAACAGAGGAATGCATTAAAAAATGTGATATATTTACACAATGGAGTACTACTCAGCTATCAAAAACAATGACTTCATGAAATTCATAGGCAAATGGAATGAACTAGAAAATATCAGCCTGAGTAAGCTAACTCAATCACAGAAAAACACACTGGTATGCACTCATTGATAAGTGGATATTAGCCCAAAACCTCGAAGTACCCAAGATGTAATCCACAGACCACAGGAAGCTCATGGATAAGGATGACCAAAATGCAGATGCTCCCACTACTTATTAAAATGGGAAAAATATCCATTGGAGGGGATATGGAAGCAAAGTTTATAGCAGCGACTGAAGGAATAGAAAGAATGGCCATTCAGAGCCTGCCCCACCTGTGACCCATATATCTTCAGCCACCAAAACTAGATAAGATTGAGGATGCTGAAAAATGCATGCTGAAAGGGACCAGATAAAGATCTCTCCTGAGAGACACATCCAGAGCATGTGCAATACAGAGGTCAATGCTAGCAGCAAACCACTGAACTGAGAACGGGACCCCCTTGGACGGGAATTAGAGGAAGTACGGAAAGAGTTGAAGGAGCTTGCAACCCCATAAGAGCAACAATGCCAACCAACCAGATCTTCCAGGGACTAAACCATTACTGAAACACTATACATGGACTGACCCAGGATTCCACCTGCATATGTAGGAGAGAATAGCCTTGTTGGGGCACTAGTGGAAGGGGAAGCCCTTGGTCCTGACAAGGTTGGACCTCCAGTGCAGGGGAATATGGGACGGGGTAAGTAAGGGGGATTCGTGGGGGGAATACCCATATGGGGGAAGGGGAGGGATGGGGATTTATGGACAGGAATCCGGGAAAGGGAATAACATTTGAAATGTAAGTAAAGAAATATATTTAATTAAAAAAAAAACAAAATGAAAGTAAGTTTGTGGACCCAGGAAAGACTATGTTGACTCAGAATGACAAATGCCACAAGTTCTTTCTCAGTAGTTTCTAGCTAGCTCCAAATTTTCAGGTGTGAGTTATATAAGCGCAAAGTAACCATGGAAACCAGGAATGTATAAGGGGAGCATGTGGGGAAGGGCGTGAGAGAGGAGTTGGGATACAGGTGTTCTGAAGTGGGAAAGGGAAAACCTGGGGTGGGGGTGGTGCTTCAATTGGGAAGAGGGAAGGAGGTCAACACAGATGGAGAAGGGGTCAGAAGGACAAATAACACCAAACCTCATGAAATCATTTTAGTTCATACTTTGCAAAAATTATACACTATACATCGTATGCATACATCTACCCATAAACACAAGAACTCTCAACCCTAGAGCTAACTCTCTATGCCTTGTGATGTTTAATTTTCTGGTTATTTATTTATTTATTTATTTATTTGCATAAGTTGTCTCCAGCTTATTTGCTGGTGTACAACCTGGTAGGCCAGAAGAAGGTAGTGGTTCCCCTGGAACTGCAGTGATAGACAGTTATGAACTACCATGTGTGTGGTGGGGACCGAACAATGTTCCTTTGCTAGAGAAACAAGTGTTTCTATTCAAAAAATAAATTCTTTTGACAATCTCATTTAGCACACGTAGCTTTGAATTTGGCGGTTTCTTTTTAAATAGGACTGTTTGATAAATATATAAAATATAAATGTGTATGCATATATATATTAAATATGTGTGTGTGACCAGTGATATAAGCATATTGATTTATCACCTCTACTTTTTAAGAAACAAGGCTTAAGGTACAAGGAAATGTACTTTTCACACCTTAAAAGTGTAAAATGGCATAGTCTTAGTTTCCTGAACATTAGTGACATTAACTAGAGAGTGTCCCTATTATTTGAATTATAGTTATCTAATACATAGAAAGTATTGGTATTTGTCGTAATGTAGTTTAAAGCCTATGTTTCTTAGGAGAGGTTTTATTGCTGTAAGTCAGTCTCCAGCACACAAATCAATTTGACTGAAGTGTGGCAAAAACAGTACAAATGTCAGGGTGAAGCTTGAGTGTACAATCACAGGACCTTGAATGAGCCACAGCTCTTCAACTTCATCTCTCAATCTTTCCACACAGTATAAATCCTGGTCACCGCCCACCCCGGAATAACTGTAGAGGGAACATCATGGCACTTGGAGTTGTTGGTTTCAGTTTCTAGATACACCAAGAAAAAACTGTGATTAGAGAGCAATGTAGACGGCCTGTCAGGTATGCAAGACTATTTCTCCTCCCTAGAGACATTCAAGCCCCCTCCACTAACAATCTGTACACCAACTAAATCTCTCCTTTCACAAAAGGAGTCCAAATTTCTGACATCGCAGTCTCAACTGTATGTAATAACATTTTCTAGTATTTTTCCACTCTACAGTATAGGATCAGTGATTGCTCATATGATGCAAAGCTTAGAGTGTCCCCTTTTATGAAGTTTTGTTTGTTTGTTTGTTTGGTTGGTTGTTTTTTGTTTTTGCCTCATGCGGGTGTGTGAGTGTGAGGATTCTGGTCGAAGTGGGTAAACGAGGAATTCCTATCCAAAGTAAGCCGCCCAGAAAACTAACTACTCCAAAGAAAATGGGGAGAACATCCCATACACCAAACTCCCCCCACAGAACTCCTTGTCCTGGAAACTATGCGCTACATGAACTAAAAAACCAGAGTCTATGCCAGTCGTAGAACACAGGAGAGCCCAGAAAAACCCACTTGCTCTAGATGTCCTGAGAAATCTGACAACAGCAATCTGAAAGCTAAAAACAGCTAGCTTCCCCAGCCAAGGTGGAATGTGAGCTCTCATCACAGCCTGCCTCGCACACGGTCAGCCAAGTCATCCTGCATGTGGTGTGTCTCGGTGTTGCTTCTTGCTCCATTATTTTAACGTAAAATTGAGTCAACCTGATTTTTTCCTCCTGCCATAAAGATTCACCAGAGCTTTTAAAGCTACAACATTGTCGATCAGAGTAAGAAGTAAACTTAATATGCATTGCGGTTAAAGGGTGAAATCATATTCCTACAACACCCTTTTAAAATCTGGTATTTTAAAAGCAGCCTAGGGGTTGGGGATTTAGCTCAGTGGTAGAGCGCTTGCCTAGCAAGCGCAAGGCCCTGGGTTCGGTCCCCAGCTCCGAAAAAAAATAAAAAAATAAAATAAAATAAAATAAAAGCAGCCTAATTCCAGTGAAAATCCTTGGGCAACAGCCCTCTTTTGGAGTTCTTCGCATAGACTTGTGGGAAATGCAGTCTCTCTAATCATGACGTCACTAGACAGGACACTGTTTTCTGATCTCCATTCTTGCACTAGCAAGCCATCTCTCGGATAGCTGAAACACCAGATTGACTCTGGCAGCCGCTCTGTCCTAGCAGAGCATTTTCCTTGCACCATGCGTGCGATCCCTCCCTGGCATTCTGGTCACGTCTAGGTTTGCACTGCGCATCCAGCGGGCTTCTCTTCGCCTCCCGCCCAGCCCTTCCCCGCTCCCCGCACACCGGACCCGCCCACCCGCAGAGTTCCTGAGGTCTGCAAGGCTGGGCTGCACCCCGGACCAACCTCCATGTCCTGCGCTGAGCACAAGCCACACTGTCCCAAGTTTAAGAACGCCGCAGAGTTTGGAGAAACACAAATGCAAAATGAACCCGGAAGCACAGAGAGCAGAGTTCTGTTTAGCGAGGTCATGCTGAGAGACACTACATTTCCCAGAAGTCTATGCGAAGGACTGCCCTGAACCCAAGAAGGCAAAGAGTTCATTGCCCATGGACTATTACTGGAATTAAGCTGCTTTTAAAGTCCCAAATTTACAAAGGGCATTGTGGGAGTACGAGTCCAGCCTTTAACTGCAACGTGTATTAACTTTACTTCTTTTTCTGATCAGTGTTGTGACTTAAAAAGCTCAGGTGTACCTAGAATCTTACGGCAGGTAGGAAAAAATAATCACATTGACTCAATTTTACTTTAAATAATGGAGCAAGAAGGTACATTGGGATACACCATAAACTCTTTAGGATACCTGGAAATGTTCTGAAATCTCGAATCTCGGCTACTCTGGGGCTTGAGACAGAAGAATCACAAGTCTATGTGCCAAATTCAAAGTACCAAAAGAAATAGAGGAAGTATTGAAAAAAAAGAGATAGGGGGCTACTTACTGGTAAAACACTTGCCTAGAGTGAAGACGACCTTGGTTTAACACCCATTATGACACCAAATCAATGAGAAAAAAAAAAGTGAACAGTTTTAGTATGTACCCTGGAATGCAGTTTGGTGCATGAGCCAGGGGACACAAATGCCTCTTACCACAGCTTCACCAGATTCTCTTTCACAAACTCAGATAACTATTCACTGCCAGGTGTTCTCTCAGCTCCCTGTTCCTCTACCACTGGGAGGGAAAACTGGTCTCAGCATCAGCATGGTGTCTGAACTGACTCCTGGCCCATCATTCGTCATCCATCATGCATTTCTCTCTGTATTAAGTCAGATCTGCCCTACTCACCTTCCAGTTTCTTTTTGGACTCCTGACTCACATATGAAAGTATTTAGGGTTTTTTGTTGGTTTGTTTTGTACTTGAAGTTCACTCTACTCCCCCATTTCATAACACAGGAATGGTTCTTTCTTTAAAATAAAGTTACCAAGAAATATGTTCCTGATCATGTAAAATGAGCTCATTGCAAGAAAGGGGCTAGACTGACACCATGGAGTGATGGGACACCCATCTCATGTGTGTGTTTATCCCTGTACTGGTAACATCTGAGACCCAACTACAAACCCAATGAGAAGAAAGAGTTTGTTTTTGTGCCATGGTCATTGATTCACAATGAGATCACTTCTCAGATGAGACAGTGGGAAGATCAGATTAGTCTCTTGTGTTTCATCACCAGAAGGAACACAGTGTGCCAGGTTTTACATCATCTCGACACAAGCTAAAGTCATCAGAGTGAGGTGCAGTAAGAAAATACTTCTATAATATCAAACTGTAGACAAACCTGTAGGACATTTCATTTCCTCAATAATTGATGTGGGAGGGCCTAGGGCTTTGTGGGTGGTGCCAACCATGGGTTGGGCATCCTGGGTTCTCTAAGAAACACCCCTCAATGGCATCTGCATCAGCTCCTGCTTTCAGATTCCTGCCCTACTTGAGTTCCTAGCCTGACTTCCTTCCAAGACTCACAGTAATATGAAATTGTAAGCCAAATAAATCCTTTCTTCCCAAACTTTCATTTGGACACAGTGCTTCACCACAGAAACTGTAACTCTAAGACAGAAGTTGGTACTAGGCTTGTAGGATAATGCTGTGTCAGATATGACCATATTGCTTGGGGGAGGAGTGTGAAAGGACTTTGGAACTTTGTCCTAGAAGAGCCATTGAGTGTTTGGAGCTCAGTGAGCTGTTCTGAGATTTGAAGATAAGAATGTTCAAATGAAAACAACCCTGAGATTCCACCTCACACCAGTGAGAATGGCTAAGATTAAAAACTCAGGTGACAGCAGATGCTGGCAAGGATGTGGAGAAAGAGGAACACTCCTCCATTGTTGGTAGGATTGCAGACTGGTACAACCATTCTGGAAATCAGTCTGGAGGTTCCTCAGAAAATTGGATATTGAACTGCCTGAGGATCCAGCTATACCTCTCTTGGGCATATACCCAAAAAGATGCCCCAACATATAACAAAGACACATGCTCCACTATGTTCATTGCAGCCTTATTTATAATAGCCAGAAACTGGAAAGAACCCAGATGCCCTTCAACAGAGGAATGGATACAGAAAATGTGGTACATCTACACAATGGAATATTACTCAGCTATCAAAAACAATGACTTTATGAAATTCATAGGCAAATGGATGGAACTGAAAAATATCATCCTGAGTGAGGTAACCCAATCCCAGAAAAACACACATGGTATGCACTCATTGATAAGTGGATATTAGCCCAAATGCTTGAATTACCCTAAATGCACAGAACACATGAAACTCAAGAAGGATGACCAAAATATGAATGCCTCACTCCTTCTTTAAAAGTGGAACAAGAATACCTTTGGGAGGGAAGAGGGAGGCAAAGTTTAGAACAGAGCAGAAGGAGCACCCATTCAGAGCCTGCCCCACATGTGGCCCATACATATACAGCAACCAAACTAGATAAGATGGATGAAGGAAAGAAGTGCAGGCTGACAGGAACCGAATGTAGATCTCTCCTGAGAGACACAGCTAGAATACGGCAAATACAGAGGCGAATGACAGCAACAAACCTGAGAATGCGACCCCCGTTGAAGGAATCAGAGAAAGGACTGAAAGAGCTTGAAGGGGCTTGAGACCTCATATGAACAACAATGCCAACCAACCAGAGCTTCCAGGGACTAAGCCACTACCCACAGACTATACATGACTGACCCTGGGCTCCAACCTCATAGGTAGCAATGAATAGCCTAGTAAGATCACCAGTGGAAAGGGAAGCCCTTGGTCCTGCCAAGACTGAACCCCCAGTGAATGTGATTGTTGTGGGGAGGGCGGCAATGGGGGGAGGTTGGGGAGGGGAACACCCATATAGATGGAGAGGGGGAGGGGCTAGGGGGATGTTGGCCTGAAAACAGGGAAAGGGAATAACAACTGAAATGTAAATAAGAAATACCCAAATTAATAAAGATGGAGAAAAAAATAAGATAGAGACAGATATGAGAAAAAAAAGAATGTTTAAAGCAGTACAGGTGATGGTGACATGGCTTGTGGAGTTTCAGAGAGAAACAAAGACTCGACCAAGCAACCAAGAACATGTGGTGTCATGTGAGCTGGAGCTGAAGCTGAAGAATCTGATGTGATTAACAAGAGACCAGCATCATGGAGACAAAATTTAGTGTTTCCTGAGAGTTGTGGCCATGGCTTGTACCTCATGCTGGCAGCAGAACGTGGTAGGGTAAGAGTCACCCAGGTGTTGCTGGTTTTGCAGCCATGAAGAGGCCATGAAGAGGAACTGAGGCTTGGCACTGTGAAAGACTAGGAGAGGCCATTGGAGAAGGTGCAGTCTCAGTAGCTATTGAAGCCTCAGATTGACGGGGTCATGAAGAAAATTTGAGGCTTGATATCATGAAGACAGTCTAGGAGATACTACTGGTGAAAGTGCAGCCCAGTTGCAGCAGACAGCCCCAGAAGTTTCAAAGTGCCAATACCATGGATGGGATGACCCCCAAGGACAGCATCAGGTGTGGAGTGGAGCTGCCTAAGCTTAAGTGTGTGCTACAAGAGGAGGAGCCTGGGAAGTGTCACAAACCTTTTGAAGGAACCCCAAAGATTGGAAATGAATCTCAGATAATTGGAAATTAAGTTATTTACACTTTTGGAGTTTGCTCTTGCTTTGTTAGGACTATGATTGTGCCCTAGTTTTTCCTCTTGAAGGAAGAAACATATTTAACTTACATTTTTTATTTTATAGGAGCTCATAATTGAGAGAATATTTTTTAAAGATTTTAGGGCTTAAGAGAAACTTTAGATTTTTAAGACTCTGAATTTCAAAGTATCTGAATTTGTAAAGATTCTGGGACTTTCTTAATTATTATTCTTATTTTATGTGCATCAGTGTTTTGTATGAGGATGTTTTATTCCTGGAACTGAAATTGCAGTTGTGAGCTGTCATTGAATTGAACCCAGGTCCACTGGAAGAGCAGCCATTGCTCCTAATCACTGAGCCATCTCCTCAGTCCCTGACTTTGGGACTTTTAAGTTTATAAAATGTTTTATATGGTAATGTTAATGTTACTGTGTGATCTTGGGAAGGAATGAAAAAGGAAATGGGACAGTTGTCCTGACTAGTCTATGTCAACTTGACACGAGCTTGGATCTATCCCTGGGGTAGTGATCTTATGTTCTATAAGAAAGGGGGGTAAGCTAGCAATTATGAGTAGGCCAATGAGTAGCACCTCCTTTCCCAGGTCCTCTGCATCGACTTCTGACTCCAGGGTTCTTGCCCTGTTTGAATTCCTGTCCTGGCTTTTTAGAATGGTGAACTACAATCCTCCACAACTTACTTTATGGTCATGGTGTTTCATCACAGCAATAGTAACCCTAACTAGGACACTTACCAAATGACTCAGATATACTAATTCTTACCAAATGTCTAAAGGATTCTCCATTCTACTTCACAAATACTTGCTCATCTGCAACCATGGCTGCTCAATTCATAATAGCTAGTGAGTGGAATGCTGTTCAGCTGAAAAGAAAAAAGGATAATGAAATTTACAGGTAAACAGAACTAGGAAAGAGTGACTGTATTGAGCAAGGTAACTCAAACCTGGAAAAACAAATATCATATGTTTTCTCTGGAGTTCCTAATTCCAGATGATCAGATGTGCGTACATATACTGGATTGACTGCAGAAATGAGGAAAGTTAAAAGGGACCATTCCTAGGGTTGAGAAGGGACAGGAGGCAACAGAGAGGAAAATAGCAGGATATAAGTAGTCTAATCGAGAAGTGGACTCTAACTAGGGAAAGGAGTCCATAAATACACGAGGAAGGTAGGTAGGATACCAGTAATAAAGTCTGAAAACATCATAAAGCATCACACTATTAACCCTCCACCTTACAATATCTATAATACACCCAAGTTGATGCATAAATACAAAATAGTACTTTAAAGGAAATTTTCCCATCTGGACTAATGCTTCTTCAAAACCCAAAGACCATCTAACAAAAATCCCAACACTGGGGATGGGAAGCCCTGTTTTCACTTATTGATCAAGGTTATCCAACAGACTCCTAATATAGGCTATTATTATGATTGCTTGTAATGTATTGGCTAGTTTTATTTGTTAACTTGACACGTTACAGTCCTCAGAAAGGAAGGAACCGCAGTCAAAGAAACTCCATGAGATTCAGCTGTAAGGCATTTTCACAATTAGTGATCAATAGGGGAAGGCCCCAGCCCATAGTGGGTGGTACCATCCTGGGTTCTAGAGGAAAACACGCTGAGCAAGCCGTGGGGAGCAAGCCAGAAAGCAACACCTTTTTATGTCTTCTTCACCAGCTCCTACCTCTAGCATCCTACCCTGTTTGAGCTCCTGTCCAGATTTTTTTCACCAAATGAAACCATCTTTTCCCAACTTGCATTTTTGTCATGGTGTTTTGTTGCAGAAACAGAAAACCTAAGACAGTAAGCCAAATATCATGTACTTAAATACACAAGGCCAAGAGACAACTAACATAGAACCTGAATGCCTCTACCCTTTGGGCTAGCTTTTTTTTCATCCTCTCACTGTTTATGAGGCTTCATTTATATTCTTTTTTTTTCTTTCTTTTTTTTATTAACTTGAGTGTTTCTTATTTACATTTCGAGTGTTATTCCCTTTCCCGGTTTCCAGGCAAACATCCCCCTAATCCCTCCCCCTCTCCATCTATATGGGTGTTCCCCTCCCCAACCTCCCCCCATTACTGCCCTCCCCCCAACAATCACGTTCACTGGGGGTTCAGTCTTAGCAGGACCAAGGGCTTCCCCTTCCACTGGTGATCTTACTAGAATATTCATTGCTACCTATGAGGTCAGAGTCCAGGGTCAGTCCATGTATAGTCTTTAGGTAGTGGCTTAGTCCCTGGAAGCTCTGGTTGCTTGGCATTGTTATTCATAAGGGGTATCGAGCTCCTTCA
Source organism: Rattus norvegicus (assembly GCF_021556685.1). Classification (NCBI taxonomy): domain Eukaryota; kingdom Metazoa; phylum Chordata; class Mammalia; order Rodentia; family Muridae; genus Rattus; species Rattus norvegicus. The sequence goes on from NC_141534.1 coordinate 36,557,661, forward strand.
AGCTCTTCGAGTTCTTTCTCTGATTCCTTCAACAGGGGTCCCGTTCTCAGTTCAGTGGTTTGCTGCTGGCATTCGCCCCTGTATTTGCTGTATTCTGGCTGTGTCTCTCAGGAGCGATATACATCCGGCTCCTGTCGGCCTGCACTTCTTTGCTGCATTCATCTTGTCTAATTGGATGGCTGTATATGTATGGGCCACATGTGGGGCAGGCTCTGAATGGTGTTCCTTCTGTGTCTGTTTTAATCTTTGCCTCTCTATTCCCTGCCAAGGGTATTCTTGTTCCCCTTTTAAAGAAGGAGTGAAGCATTCACATTTTGATCATCTGTCTTGTGTTTCATTTGTTCTAGGCATCTAGGGTAATTCAAGCATTTGGGCTAATAGCCACTTATCAGTGAGTGCATACCATGTATGTCTTTCTGTGTTTGGGTTAGCTCACTCAGGATGATATTTTCCAGTTCCAACCATTTGCCTACGAATTTCATAAAGTCATTGTTTTTGATAGCTGAGTAATATTCCATTGTGTAGATGTACCACATTTTCTGTATCCATTCCTCTGTTGAAGGGCATCTGGGTTCTTTCCAGCTTCTGGCTATTATAAATAAGGCTGCAATGAACATAGTGGAGCACGTGTCTTTTTTATATGTTGGGGCATCTTTTGGGTATATGCCCAAGAGAGGTATAGCTGGATCCTCAGGCAGTTCAATGTCCAGTTTTCTGAGGATCCTCCAGACTGATTTCCAGAATGGTTGTACCAGTTTGCAGTCCCACCAACAATGGAGGAGTGTTCCTCTTTCTCCACATCCTCGCCAGCATCTGTTGTCCCCTGAGTTTTTGATCTTAGCCATTCTCACTGGTGTGAGGTGAAATCTCAGGGTTGTTTTGATTTGCATTTCCCTTATGACTAAAGATGTTGAACATTTCTTTAGGTGTTTCTCAGCCATTCGGCATTCCTCAGCTGTGAATTCTTTGTTTAGCTCTGAGCCCCATTTTTTAATAGGGTTATTTGTTTCCCTGCGGTCTAACTTCTTGAGTTCTTTGTATATTTTGGATATAAGGCCTCTATCTGTTGTAGGATTGGTGAAGATCTTTTCCCAATCTGTTGGTTGCCGTTTTGTCCTAACCACAGTGTCCTTTGCCTTACAGAAGCTTTGCAGTTTTATGAGATCCCATTTGTTGATTCTTGATCTTAGAGCGTAAGCCATTGGTGTTTCGTTCAGGAAATTTTGTCCAGTGCCCATGTGTTCCAGATGCTTCCCTAGTTTTTCTTCTATTAGTTTGAGTGTGTCTGCTTTGATGTGGAGGTCCTTGATCCCCTTGGACTTAAGCTTTGTACAGGGTGATAAGCATGGATCGATCTGCATTCTTCTACATGTTGACATCCAGTTGAACCAGCACCATTTGCTGAAAATGCTATCTTTTTTCCATTGGATGGTTTTGGCTCCTTTGTCAAAAATCAAGTGACCATAGGTGTGTGGGTTCATTTCTGGGTCTTCAATTCTATTCCATTGGTCTATCTGTCGGTCTCTGTACCAATACCATGCAGTTTTTATCACTATTGCTCTGTAATACTGCTTGAGTTCAGGGATAGTGATTCCCCCTGAAGTCCTTTTATTGTTGAGGATAGCTTTAGCTAACCTGGGTTTTTTGTTATTCCAGATGAATTTGCAAATTGTTCTGTCTAACTCTTTGAAGAATTGGATTGGTATTTTGATGGGGATTGCATTGAATCTGTAGATCGCTTTTGGTAAAATGGCCATTTTTACTATATTAATCCTGCCAATCCATGAGCATGGGAGATCTTTCCATCTTCTGAGGTCTTCTTCAATTTCCTTCTTCAGTGTCTTGAAGTTCTTATTGTACAGATCTTTTACTTGCTTTGTTAAAGTCACACTGAGGTACTTTATATTATTTGGGTCTATTATGAAGGGTGTCATTTCCCTAATTTCTTTCTCGGCTTGTTTCTCTTTTGTATAGAGGAAGGCAACTGATTTATTTGAGTTAATTTTATACCCAGCCACTTTGCTGAAGTTGTTTATCAGCTTTAGTAGTTCTCTGGTGGAACTTTTGGGATCACTTAAATATACTATCATATCATCTGCAAATAGTGATATTTTGACTTCTTCTTTTCCGATCTGTATCCCCTTGACCTCCTTTTGTTGTCTGATTGCTCTGGCTAGAACTTCAAGAACTATATTGAATAAGTAGGGAGAGAGTGGGCAGCCTTGTCTAGTCCCTGATTTTAGTGGGATTGCTTCAAGTTTCTCTCCATTTAGTTTAATGTTAGCAACTGGATTGCTGTATATGGCTTTTACTATGTTCAGGTATGGGCCTTGAATTCCTATTCTTTCCAGGACTTTTATCATGAAGGGGTGTTGAATTTTGTCAAATGCTTTCTCAGCATCTAATGAAATGATCATGTGGTTTTGTTCTTTCAGTTTGTTTATATAATGGATCACGTTGATGGTTTTCCGTATATTAAACCATCCCTGCATGCCTGGGATGAAGCCTACTTGGTCATGGTGGATGATTGTTTTGATGTGCTCTTGGATTCGATTTGCCAGAATTTTGTTGAGTATTTTTGCGTGGATATTCATAAGGGAAATTGGTCTGAAGTTCTCTTTCTTTGTTGTGTCTTTGTGTGGTTTAGGTGTAAGAGTAATTGTGGCTTCGTAGAAGGTATTCGGTAGTGATCCATCTGTTTCAATTTTGTGGAATAGTTTGGAAAATATTGGTATGAGGTCTTCTATGAAGGTTTGATAGAATTCTGCACTAAACCCGTCTGGACCTGGGCTCTTTTTGGTTGGGAGACCTTTAATGACTGCTTCTATTTCCTTAGGAGTTATGGGGTTGTTTAACTGGTTTATCTGTTCCTGATTTAACTTCGGTACCTGGTATCTGTCTAGGAAATTGTCCATTTCCTTGAAGATTTTCAAGTTTTGTTGAATATAGGTTTTTATAGTAAGATCTGATGATTTTTTGAATTTCCTCTGAATCTGTTGTTATGTCTCCCTTTTCATTTCTGATTTTGTTAATTTGGACGCACTCTCTGTGTCCTCTCGTTAGTCTGGGTAAGGGTTAATCTATCTTGTTGATTTTCTCAAAGAACCAACTTTTGGTTCTGTTGATTCTTTCTATGGTCCTTTTTGTTTCTACTTGGTTGATTTCAGCTCTGAGTTTGATTATTTCCTGCCTTCTACTCCTCCTGGGTGTATTTGCTTCTTTTTGTTCTAGAGCTTTTAGGTGTGCTGTCAAGCTGCTGACATATGCTCTTTCCTGTTTCTTTCTGCAGGCACTCAGCGCTATGAGTTTTCCTCTTAGCACAGCTTTCATTGTGTCCCATAAGTTTGGGTATGTTGTACCTTCATTTTCTCTAAATTCTAAAAAGTTTTTAATTTCTTTCTTTATTTCTTCCTTGACCAGGTTATCATTGAGTAGAGCATTGTTCAATTTCCAAGTATATGTGGACATTCTTCCTTGATTGTTATTGAAGACCAGTTTTAGGCCGTGGTGGTCCGATAGCATGCATGGGATTATTTCTATCTTTCTGTACCTGTTGAGGCCCGTTTTTTGACCAATTATATGGTCAATTTTGGAGGAAGTACCATGAGGAGCTGAGAAGAAGGTATGTCCTTTTGCTTTAGGATAGAATGTTCTATAAATATCCGTTAGGTCCATTTGGCTCATGACTTCTCTTAGTCTGTCTACATCTCTGTTTAATTTCTGTTTCCATGATCTGTCCATTGATGAGAGTGGGGTGTTGAAATCTCCCACTATTATTGTGTGAGGTCCAATGTGTGTTTTGAGCTTTAGTAAGGTTTCTTTTACATATGTAGGTGCCCTTGTATTTGGGGCATAGATATTTAGGATTGAGAGTTCATCTTGGTGGATTTTTCCTTTGATGAATATGAAGTGTCCTTCCTTATCTTTTTTAATGACTTTTAGTTGAAAATTGATTTTATTTGATATTAGAATGGCTACTCCAGCTTGCTTCTTCTGACCATTTGCTTGGAAAGTTGTTTTCCAGCCTTTCACTCTGAGGTAGTGTCTGTCTTTGTCTCTGAGGTGTGTTTCCTCTAGGCAGCAGAATGCAGGGTCCTCGTTGCGTATCCAGTTTGTTAATCTATGTCTTTTTATTGGGGAGTTGAGGCCATTGATGTTGAGAGATATTAAGGAATAGTGATTATTGCTTCCCATTATATTCATATTTGGATGTGAGGTTATGTTTGTGTGCTTTCATTCTCTTTGTTTTGTTGCCAAGACGATTAGTTTCTTGCTTCTTCTAGGGTATAGCTTGCCTCCTTATGTTGGGCTTTACCCTTTATTATCCTTTGTAGTGCTGGATTTGTAGAAAGATATTGTGTAAATTTGGTTTTGTCATGGAATATCTTGGTTTCTCCATCTATGTTAATTGAGAGTTTTGCAGGATACAGTAACTTGGGCTGGCATTTGTGTTCTCTTAGGGTCTGTATGACATCTGTCCAGGATCTTCTGGCCTTCATAGTTTCTGGCGAGAAGTCTGGTGTGATTCTGATAGGTCTGCCTTTATATGTTACTTGACCTTTTTCCCTTACTGCTTTTAATATTCTTTCTTTATTTTGTGCGTTTGGTGTTTTGACAATTATGTGACGGGAGGTGTTTCTTTTCTGGTCCAATCTATTTGGAGTTCTGTAGGCATCCTGTATGCCTATGGGTATCTCTTTTTTTAGGTTAGGGAAGTTTTCTTCTATGATTTTGTTGAAGATATTTACTGGTCCTTTGAGCTGGGAGTCTTCACTCTCTTCTATACCTATTATCCTTAGGTTTGATCTTCTCATTGAGTCCTGGATTTCCTGTATGTTTTGGACCAGTAGCTTTTTCTGCTTTACATTATCTTTGACAGTTGAGTCAATGATTTCTATGGAATCTTCTGCTCCTCAGATTCTCTCTTCCATCTCTTGAATTCTGTTGGTGAGGCTTGTATCTACAGCTCCTTGTCTCTTCTTTTGGTTTTCTATATCCAGGGTTGTTTCCATGTGTTCTTTCTTGATTGCTTCTATTTCCATTTTTAATTCCTTCAACTGTTTGATTGTGTTTTCCTGGAATTCTTTCAGGGATTTTTGCAATTCCTCTCTGTAGGCTTCTACTTGTTTATTAATGTTTTCCTGTGTTTCCCTAAGGGAGTTCTTCATGTCTTTCTTGAAGTCCTCCAGCATCATGATCAAATATGATTTTGAAACTAGATCTTGCTTTTCTGGTGTGTTTGGATATTCCATGTTTGTTTTGGTGGGAGAATTGGGCTCCGATGATGCCATGTAGTCTTGGTTTCTGTTGCTTGGGTTCCTGCGCTTGCCTCTCGCCATCAGATTATCTCTAGTGTTACTTTTTTCTGCTATTTCTGACAGTGGCTAGACTGTTATATAAGCCTGTGTGTCAGGAGTGCTGTAGACTTGTTTTCCTCTCTTTCAGTCAGTTATGGGGACAGAGTGTTCTGCTTTCGGGCGTGTAGTTTTTCCTCTCTACAGGTCTTCAGCTGTTCCTGTGGGCCTGTGTCTTGAGTTCACCAGGCAGCTTTCTTGCAGCAGAAAAGTTGGTCTTACCTGTGGTCCCGAGGCTCAAGTTCGCTCGTGGGGTGCTGCCCACCGGCTCTCTGCGGCGGCAGCAACCAGGAAGACCTGTGCCGCCCCTTCCGGGAGCTTCAGTGCACCAGGGTTCCAGATGGCCTTTGGTGTTTTCCTCTGGCGTCGGAGATGTGTGCACAGAGAGCAGTCTCTTCTGGTTTCCCAGGCTTGTCTGCCTCTCTGAAGGTTTAGCTCTCCCTCCCACGGGATTTGGGTGCAGAGTACTGTTTATCCGGTCTCTTTCCTTCAGGTTCCGGCGGTGTCTCAGGCAGGGGTCCTGCCGCTCCTGGGGCCTCCCCCACGGGAGCCCAGAGGCCTTATACAGTTTCCTCTTGGGCCAGGGATGTGGGCAGGGGTGAGCAGTGTTGGTGGTCTCTTCCGCTCTGCAGCCTCAGGAGTGCCCACCTGATCAGGCAGTGAGGTCTCTTTCCCACAGGGTCTGGGAGCAGAGAGCTGCTGCGGGCCGGGATCCGCGGGCGTGGGACCTCCGGCAAACACAGGACGTGCCCGGTCCTAGATGAACTCTGCCTCTGTGTGTCCCGATCTCACCAGGCAGCTCTCTTGCAGCAGACAAGTTGGTCTTACCTGTGGTCCCGAGGCTCAAGTTTGCTCGCGGGGTGCTGCCCAAGGGCTCTCTTTCGGCTAGCTTTGATGGTAACAGAAGGCATCATAAGTTTCCAAATAGAAGCAACCAGTAGTCATATACAGGTATGTTGCCTATAAACTACATCAATGAACAGCATGACAAAATAACCCACAATATGTAGTATTAGCACACATAACTCTAATTAGACTTCCATAGGAGGGAAATTATGCCTGTTGCTAGAAACCTAGCCAACTACCCAGGGAAACCATGGAGGAGAATCTACAACCAGCACTTTTCTAAAGCAGCATAATCTCTAACTACATTCTAATTATTTGTCAGTACACCAACAGGGAAGTGTAGTTGTGGAGAGTCTTTTTGGGGTCACTTGATTCTAGAAACTTGGCAGGAATTTGACATTGGGCCTAGGACAAGTAAGCTCAAGATGGGAATCTGACTTTGGGTCACGACTCAGGAAATAGGCCCAGATTAAGAACATTTACATTTAAGTTAATGCAAAGTTCATATTTGACTCAGGTGAGTTATGTGTCACAATCCTCTTGTCTCGGTCATCCTGTTTAGTCCCTAGAAAGTTGTTTATAGGACTTTGTTTATTGCCTTGCTTGTTCCTTGACCCAGAACTGATCTTATCATTTTGCAAGTACTTAAAGTGGTATAAAGACAGACTGAAAAAAAATAAACCCACTTCAGCCTCAGAACTGTCTGGGCCTTGCTACAGTGTTGTCTAATTGTCTTTTTACTTTTTATTCCTCACTCCTGCCCTAGAGAACCCTGTTGACTGACTGAGCTGGCTTGGTAGTGTAGTCATCACCCCTCATCAAGGAAAATTCAACAGACAGAATCAACATGCAGAACTTGGAACTCAGACCAATGGCTACACCTATAAGACAACTCTCATACCTAAGGCTATCCTTCCGGAGGAGGGCGAAAGACTCTAAGAGTCAATAGGACAGGGAACTGGCTGTGAGATCCTTTCCTAGGAATATCAGATGCTACAACATAGTCTCAACAAGACTAACTAAACATGACCTGAAGGAGGACATCAAGGACATTCTAACCTGCATAAGAAAACCTTCACTAGACCTCAACCCTACAGAAAGAACTATTGGCAACCATGGAATGCTGATAGAGGAGTATTCTTCCTCAGGGATGAGCATACTATCTGGTTATCCAAAACCAAATGATCAGCCCTAAAAACATGTAAGCACAAACAGCACAATTCAGATTTGGAAGGTTGTATTGTGTATTTAGTAACATATGCATGTGTATATTTATGAAAGAGTGGTCATTGGTTTGAGATAACAAGGAAGGATATATGGGATGCTTTGCAGAGAGAAACAGAAAGTGAGAAACAACATAGTTATAATTTCAAAACATAAAAGAAATATTAATTTTTAGGAGGAACAAAGAAAAATATATACAGTTGAAATAGTGCTCATTGTTAGGTTATGCTAATGATATGGAAGAACAAAGACTAGGAGTCAAGGACAGCCTGGGCTACACATTTAGGAAATTAGAGATGAACCAGGGAGGGGTCAAGAGCACCAGCTGCTCTTCCAGAATATTGAGGTTTTATTCTCAGCATCAACATGGTAGTTAACAACCGTCTGTAATTCCAGTTCCTGGGGATCTGAAGCACACTTGTGGCTTCTTCAGGCAATGCATATTCATAATATACAGATACATATGCAAGCAACAAAACCTCACAGAAAATTAACATAAATCTTTAATAAAACGTATAAACTCACATGTTTGTCACATACCTCTCTTTAGTTTCATACATAGACTTCCTCGGAGTCTAGATGGAGAATCCTAGACAAGCTTAAGTGTGAAACTATAACTATCTAATCTTCAACCCCATCAGAGATTTGAAAAGAATAAATATTACCTGACTGTGCAGGAAGTACAATAGAGCAAGCAGCTTCCAAAACTATACAAATGAAAGAGATTGCTGACTACCTGGAGAGTTTCCATAGGTTTCTCTGTGTTGTTGGATAATCATCCTTGGCCTTCTGCCACAGAATGTTTGTCAGGCTTTCTTGTGAAGGAGGAACACTGTAGGACTTGCGTACTTTGTTTTGGAAAAACTCAGTAGTTGACTTACCTCCATTAGGTTTATGATCAGCAGTCATGGCAAGGGCAGTTCTGCCCAGTGGTAGATTTGCAACATTTGAAGTAAACTCCATAAGGAAGTTCTTTGATGCTCTTCATCTTCTTTTAAGTATTCTAGGGGTGCTGACAGGAACAGAAGTTTTACTACCATGTGAAGCCTTTGATTAACAAAAAAACTTTAAATATCATATTTTGTAGATCTCTGAGATTTTTGAAGATCACCTATCTGTCTATAGTACCTCTGAATGGAAAATTGTTGCTTGTTTCTAGCTATCTAGTATCTATTTAACTTTGAAATTTTCTATAGGAAGCTAAATGAAACTTATTTCTGTAATTGACTAAACTATTACCTAGCATGACCACAAGGTTTGATTGATTACAAACTTGCATTTAATTATCCTGAACAGTTTGCAATAACAGCTTTCAAAGACTAGAACTTCACATTGCATATTTAAATGAATTGTAAAGGTGCAATACCTTAAAAGTTGAAACATAAACATATATAAATATATATATACTTTGTAAAAATCAAACTTAAATTTATATCAAACACACAAAATTCCATACCAATGCAAAAATGTTTTGCTTGTTGAGATTCTCAAGTTCTAAAGTATATTCAATAATCTAACCTTTCATCCTATCATTCCTATATCCTGCTGTTTTTCTTTTTATCCCTTTTTCCCATTTCCCCCCAATGCTAGTTACTGGAGAAAAAGGATAGAAGAAAAAGTGATCTCTGAATCTAACTTCTTATACTTTGTTTCCTCTCTGACCAAGATGATTAACAACTAGTGACTAGCTCCCCTTAAACAATGGCGGACATCCATCGCCGATTGAATGGCAAAAATCATACAATCCATTTTTTTTTGGAATGGGGCATCATTCTATTAAAATTACTTCCAGCTATCTCCAGACAAAGGCATCTTTTGGGGCCCATAGGAAATTGACTGGTCTTAAGAAAGCTACTGTAACATTTACTGTTCAATGTGTGATGTAAAAGTCAGGGCTTAACTGGGAGGCTGGATCAAATGCCCTAGAAGCAGGTTTTGAGGCAGTCTGAGGTTGCATAAAGTATGATGCTGTGTGTGTGTGTGTGTGTGTGTGTGTGTGTGTATCATATACATATATTTAATACGTATATACATGTATTATGTATACATATATCAGCATCAGCATCCTTCATAGCATCCTGGAAGATGAATCTTGTCAGGGCCACTTTAACTTCATTGATGTCTGGTTGTTCGTTCTGTAAACATACAAACTTTTAAAGGTAATACACATTTCAGCACTAATACACATATGAAATGTACAGTGTACGGAGATCAAGTAAAGATGATTCTCTCATCTTTGTTTGAGCAGGAAAGGCATCTGTCCTTTTTGAAAGTTAGTTTGGGCTATATAAGCAAATCATAATACATAATTTCATCCATGCCACATGGACTCTGTGGAAAACAGGATTTATTGAATCTACATACTAAAGTTAGAGCTGTTCTCATCTAGAGGGATCAGTGTTCATGTTACCTGTTTTGTTGTTCTTGTTTTTTGTTTTATTTCCTTCTTGTCAGCAGCCAAGATTTTTAGGATTTCTCTCCTTATCAAGTCTAATTTTTATGAATTTTGATGGAACTAATACCATTTATTCTGTTGAAACAAAGACAGAACTCTTCCCAATGCAACACATTTCCTTCCTTCCATTCTGAAGTTAACACATACATAGACTGATCTAATTCATCAGTCCTTTCTAAAACCCAGTGTATGTAAGCAGCTGTATTATCTATCTTGACAAAAATGCAAAGTCAACTCTCTTTTTCTGCTGGAACCACGGGGCCTGTACCAGAGAAAAAAAGAAGGTTGCTACTGCGCCAGGAACCCTTTAAAAAAAGCAAAGGAATTTCACAGAGTTGGAGGTGAAGTGCCTGAGGAAGAAGTTTGCCCTGAAGACACTGCCAAAGGCAAGGAGGAAGCTCAGCTATGAGAAGGCAAAGCACTATCTCAAGGAGTACAGACAGATTACCGAACTGAGATCCACATGGCAAGGATGGCAAGGAAAGCTGGGTATTTCTTTTTTTTTTTTTCCGGAGCTGAGGACCGAACCCAGGGCCTTGCGCTTGCTAGGCAAGCGCTCTACCACTGAGCTAAATCCCCAACCCTGGATTTTTTTTAATTTTTAATTTTTTATTAGATATATTCCTTTACTTACATTTCAAATGTTATTCCCCTTCCCAGTTTCCTGTCCATAAGTCCCCATCCCCTCCCTTCCCCCTCCCCCATACACCCCCCTTACTGCCTCCCGCCCCATTTTCCCCTACAATTGGGGTCCAACCTTGGTAGGACAAGGGCTTCCCCTTCCAATAGGGCCCCAACAAGGCTATTCTCTGCTACAAATGTAGGTGGAATCCTGGGTCAGTCCATGTATAGTCTTTCTGTAGTGGTTTAGTCTATTGAAGATCTAATTGACTGGCATTGTTGCTCTTATGGGGTTGCAAGCTCCTTCAACTCTTTCCATACTCCCTCTAATTCCACCCACAAGGGGGTCCTGTTCTCAGTTCAGTGGTTTGTTGCGAGCATTGACCTCTGTATTGGACATGGTCTGGATGTGTCTCTCAGGAGAGATCTATATCCAGTCCCTTTCAGCATGCATTTTTCAGCATCCTCAATCTTATCTAGTTTTGGTGGCTGAAGATATATGGGCCACAGGTGGGGCAGGCTCTGAATGGCCATTCCTTCTATTCCTTCAGTCGCTGCTATAAACTTTGCTTCCATATCCCCTCCAATGGATATTTTTCCCCTTTTAATAAGGAGTAGAAGCATCTGCATTTTGGTCATCCTTATTCTTGAGCTTCCTGTGGTCTGTGGATTGCATCTTGGGTACTTCGAGGTTTTGGGCTAATATCCACTTATCAGTGAGTGCATACCAAGTGTGTTTTTCTGTGATTGGGTTACCTCACTTAGGATGATATTTTCTAATTCATTCCATTTGCCTATGAATTGTTTTTGATAGCTGAGTAGTAATTGTGTTGATGTACCACATTTTTTAATGCATTCCTCTGTTGAAGGGCATCTGGGTGCTTTCCAGCTTCTGGCTATTATAAATAAGGCTGCTATAAACATAGTGGAGCATGTGTCCTTTTTGTATGTTGGAGCATCTTTTGGGTATATGCCCAGGAGAAGAGGACCTCAGGTAGTGGTATGTCCAATTTTCTGAGGAACCTCCAGACTGATTTCCACAGTGGTTGTACCAGTTTGCAATCCCACCAACAATGAAGGAGTGTTCCTCTTTCTCCACATCCTTGAGAGCATCTTCTGTCACCTGAGTTTTTTTTATCTTAGGCATTTTGACTGGTGTGAGGTGGAATCTCAGGGTTGTTTTGATTTGCATTTCCCTGATGACTAAAGATGTTGAACATTTCTGTAGGTGCTTTTTGGCCACTCGATAATTCTCAGCTGAGAATGTTTTGTTTAGCTCTGCAACCCATTTTTTAGTAGGATTATTTAGCTCTCTGGAGTCTAACTTCTTGAATTTTTAGATATTTTGGATATTAGCCCTCTATCAGATGTAGGATTGGTAAAGATCTTTTCCCAAACTGTTGGTTGCTATTTTGTCCTAATGACAGTATCTTTTGCCTTACAGAAGCTTTACAGTTTTATGAGGTCCCATTTGTCGATTCTTGATCTTAGAGCAGGAGCCACTGGTGTTTTGTTCAGGACATTTTCTCCAGGGCCCGTGTGTTCGAGACTTTTCCCTACTCTTCCTTCTGTAAGTTTAAGTGTATCTGGTTTGATGTGGAGGTCCTTGATCCACTTGGACTTAAGCTTTGTACATGATGATAAGAATGGATTGATCTGCATTCTTCTACATGCTGACCTCCAATTGAACCAGCACCATTTGTTGAAAATGCTATCTTTCTTCCATTGGATGGTATTAGCTCCTTTGTCAAAGATCAAGTGACTATAGGTGTGTGGGTTCATTTCTGGGTCTTCAATTCTGTTCCACTGATCTATCTGCCTGTCTCTGTACCAATACCGTACAGTTTTTATCACCGTTACTCTATAATACTGCTTGAAGTCAGGGATGGTGATTCCCCCAGAAGTTCATTTATTATTGAGTATAGTTTTTGCTATCCTGGGTTTTTTGTTGTTAAAATGAATTCGCAAATTCCTCTTTCTATCTCTTTAATTGAGTAGCAATTTTGTTGGGGATTGAATTGAATCTATAGATTGCTTTTGGCAAAATGGCCATCTTTACTATATTAATCCTGCCAATCTATGAGCATGGAAGATCTTTCCATCTTCTGAGATCTTCCTCAATTTCTTTCTTCAGAGACTTGAAGTTCTTATCATACAGATCTTTCACTTGCTTGGTTAAAGTCACACCAAGATATTTTATTTTATTTGGGACTATTGTGAAGGTTGTCATTTCCCTAATGTCTTCCTCAGCCTGTTTATCCTTTGAGTAGAGGAAGGCTACTGATTTGTTTGTGTTAATTTTATACCCTGACACTTTGCTGAAGTTGTTTATCAGGTTAAGTAGTTCTCTGGTGGAACTTTTGGGGTCACTTAAGTACACTATCATATCATCTGCAAATTGTGATATTTTGATTTCTTCCCTTCCAATTTGTATCCCTTTGACCTCCTTTTGCTGTCTGATTGCTCTGGTTAGGACTTTGAGTACTACATTGAGTAAGTAGGGAGAGAGTGGGCAGCCTTGTCTAGTCCCTGATTTTAGTGGGATTGCTTCAAGTTTCTCTCCATTTAGTTTGATGTTAGCTACTGGTTTGCTGTATATGGCTTTTACTATGTTTACATATGGGCCTTGAATACCTGATCTTCCCAGGACTTTAACATAAAGGGGTGTTGAATTTTGTCAAATTCTTTCTCAGCATCTAAGGAAATGATCATGTGGTTCTTATCTTTGAGTTTGTTTATATAGTGGATTACATTGATGGTTTTCCGTATATTAAACCATCCCTGCATCCCTGGGATGAAGTCTGCTTGATCATGATGGATGATTGTTTTGATGTGTTCTTGGATTCGGTTTGCCAGAATTTTATTGAGTATTTTTGCCTCAATATTCGTAAGGGAAATTGGTCTGAAGTTCTCTTTCTTTGTTGGGTCTTTGTGTGGTTTCAGTATAAGAGTAATTGTGGCTTCATAGAAGGAATTTGGTAGTGCTCTGTCTGTTTCAATTTTGTAGAATAGTTTGGACAGTATTGGCATGAGGTCTTCTATGAAGGTCTGATAGAATTCTGCACTGAACCCATCTGGACCTGAGCTCTTTTTCTGGGAGACTTTTAATAACTGCTTCTATTTCTTTAGAAGTTATGGGGTTGTTTAGATGGTTTATCTGTTCCTAATTTAACTTTAGTACCTGGTATCTGTCTAGAAAATTGTGCATTTCTGCCAGATTTTCCTGTTTTGTTGAATATAGGCTTTTGTGGAAGGATCTGATGATTTTTTTAATTTCCTCAGATTCTGTTTTATGTCTCCCTTTTCATTTCCTATTTTGTTAATTTGGACACACCCTCTGTGCCCTCTGGTTAGTCTGCCTAAGGGTTTGTCTATCTTGCTGATTTTCTCAAAAAAACAAGCCCTTGGTTTTGTTGATACTTTTTATAGTCCTTTTTGTTTCTACTCCGTGGAAACAGGAAGAGGTCACCAAGGGGTAGGTGAATCATGAAAACCTATTCACAAGGGCTAGCCAATTAGTTAAGTGCTGCCCAGATAGAACATGTCAAATTATCCCTTGGGATTATTGATGGGGAAATAGATTCTCATAGCCTAGAGGGTAGATATCTGCCCAGCTCTGGTGCTTATTGAGGCTTAACATAAACAAACAGGTTGTGTTTCTTGTATCTGGGAACAGAATAATCAAAGGTGGGGTAGAAGCCCCTAATTGAGATGAAATATTTTCTACAATATATTCAACCAGGATTGAATGATAACTGAAACATTCACCACATCCTTCACATTACAGCTCTGATGCTTAGGATGAAGATCATCATTATTTAAGATATGAAGAAACACTAAAACATGTCATTCCCTTCACATTTGGATAGTTACTCTCCAGAGTGAACTTTCCTGTTGATTGAGTGGTAAAGCACTCACCATTTTTCATGTGTGCATGGCCCCTCTATTCGGGGCAAACATGTGATGTGTAAGTTCTGAGTGATCAGCATAAACTTTACTACATTTCACACACACACTTGTACTTCAGTTCAGAATGAATTATTTGATGGCTTTTAAGAGTTGAATAAGTATAAACTTATTGACCTTTACAAGATTTATAAGACCTTTACAAGATTTTCATCTAAAATGAACTGCCTTGTGTTGAGAAAGGGTATAATGATTAGCAAATTCTTTGCTGCAGTCCCCACACTTTCTTGGCGAATTCTCTTCATTCCAAGCAGGAAGCGTCTGTAGCAAGGGTACTTTTCAAGATATAGAAACAGCAAGCGTTTCTCATACAGTATCATACTTTCTTCGCTAAATTTCTTCGTTCCAAGTGGGATGTGCTTGTAGCAAAACTACTTTTCAAGATATAGATACAGTGAGGTTTTTCCATATAGAATCGCACTTTCTTGTCGAATTCTCTTCGTTCTATGTAGGACGCGCTTGTAGCAAGCGTACTTTTCAAGACAGAGACACAGCAAGCTTTTCCCATACAGAATGGCACTTTTTTGGCTTATTCTCTTCCTTCCAAGTGGGACACGCTTGTACCAAGCATATTTTTCAAGATATAGACACAGAAAGCGATTCTCTTACAGAATTAGACTTTTGTGTTGAATTCTCTTCAGTCCAAGTGGGACGCCCTTGTAGCAAGTTTACTTTTCAAGATATAGACACAGCAAGCGTTTCCTGAACAGAATCTCACTCTCTAGGCGAATTCTCTGCATTACAAGTGGGACTCGCTTATAGCAAGCGTACTTTTCAGGATAAACACAGAGTAAGCGTTTACCATACAGAATCTCACTCTCTAGGCGAATTCTCTTTGTTTGAAGCAGGACGCCCTTGTAGCAAGCATACTTTTCAAGATATAGACACAGCCAGCGTTTCCCATACAGAATAGCACTATCTAGGCGAATTCTCTTCTTTCCAAGCGGGACGCACTTGTAGCAAGTGTACATTTCAAGATATAGACACAGCAAGCATTTCCCACAGAGAAATGCAATTTCTTATCAAAAATCTCTTCATTCCAACTGGGACATGCTTGTAGCAAAACTACTTATCAAGGTACAGAAACAGGAAACTTTTCCCTTACAAAATGGCACATTCTTGTCTTATTCTTTTCGCTCCAAACGGGACGCGCTTGTAGCAAGCTTACTTTTCAAGATAATCACAAACAAGCGTTTCCCAAATGGAATCCCACTTTCTTGTCGAATTCTCTTTGTACCAAGTGGGACGCACTTGTAGCAAGCGAACTTTTCAAGATACAGAATTACACTTTGAGTAGAATTCTATTCTTTCCAAGCTGGACGCACCTGTAGCAAGCCAGTGGGTCCCGCTTGGAACAAAGAAAATAGGCTTAGAAACTGCAAGTAGATTCCCGAAAACTTGCCCTGCCTATATCTTGAAAATTATGCCTGTTACAAGTGAGTCCCACTTGGAACGAAGTTAATTCACCAAGAAACTGCGATTCCATTCTCTAAACGCTTCCTTACTCTACATCCTGAAATCTACGTCTGCGACAAATGAGTTCTGCTTGGAAGGAAGAGAATTCGCTTACACACTGCAGTTCCATTTGCGAAAACTACACCTCCGTATATTTTGAAAACTACGCATGATAAAACTGAGTCCCAATTGGAACAAAGTTAATTCGCCAAGAAACTTCAATTCCATTCACCAAATGCTTCCTTAGTATATAACATGAAAACTACGCCTGCTACAACTGACTCCCACTTAGAGCAAAGTTAATTCGCCAAGAAACTGTGATTCCATTCGCCAAACGCTTCCTTAGTCTATGTGTTGAAAACTACGCCTGCTACAAATGAATCCCGCTTGGAATGAAGAGAATTCGCTTAGAAACTGCAGCTCCATTCACAATAAATTGCCCTGCCTATATCTTGAAAACTACGCCTGGTACAACTGAGTCCCACTTGGAACGAGGTTAATTTGCCAAGAAACTGCGATTCCATTCGCAAAACGCTTCCTTAGTATATATCTTGAAAACTACGACTGGTACAAATGAGTTCCGTTTGGAACGAAGAGAATTCGCTTAGAAACTGCAGCTCCATTATCAAAAACTTGTACAGATTATATCTTGAAAGCTACACCTGCTGCAACATAGTCCTACTTGGAACGAAGTTACTTCGCTAAGAAACTGCGATTGCATTTGCCAAACGCTTCCTAAGTCTATATCTTGAAAACTACACCTGCTACAAATGAGTCCCTCTTGGAACGATGAGAATTCGATTAGAAACTGCAGCTCCATTTCTGAAAACTTGCCCTGCCTTTATCTTGAAAACTACTCCTGCAACAACTGAATCCCACTTGTAAGGAAGTTAATTTGCAAAGAAACTGTGGTTCCATTCGACAAACAGTTCCTTAGTCTATATCCGGAAAACTACGCCTGCTAAAAATGAGTCCCGCTGGGAATGAAGAGAATTTGCTTAAACACTGCAGCTCCGTTCACGAAAACTACCCCTGCCTATATTTTGGAAACTACACATGCTACATCTGAGTCCCAATTGGAACGAAGTTAATTCACCAAGAAACTCCGATTCCATTCGCCAAACGCTTACTTAGCATATGTCTTGCAAACTGCGCCTGGTACAAATGAATCCCGCTTGCAACGAAGAGAATTCGCATCGAAACTGCAGCTCCATTCGAGAAACTTGCCCTGCCTATATTTTGAAAACTACTCCTGCTACACTTGGAATGAAGTTAATTTGCCAAAATTCCATCCGCCAAAGGCTTCCTTAGTCTATATCTTGAAAACTATGCCTGCTACAAATGAGACCCACTTGGAATGAAGAGAATATGCTTAGAAAGTGCAGCTCCATTCGAGAAAACTTGCCCTGCCTATATCTTGAAAACTACACCTGCTACAATTGAGTCACTCTTGGAACGATGTTAATTCACCAAGAAACTGCAATTCCATTCGCCAAACGCTTCCTTAGCATATGTATTGAAAACTACACCTGCTACAAATGAGTCCCGCTTGCAACGAAGAGAATTCGCTTTGAAACTGCAGCTCCATTTGCGAAAACTTGAACTGCCTATATCTTGAAAACTACGCCTGCTAAAACTTAGTCCAAGTTGTAACGAAGTAATTCGCCAAGAAACCGCGATTCCATTCGCCAAAAGCTTCCTTACTCTATATCCTGAAATCTACGCCTGCTACAAATGAGTCCAGCTTGGAACGAAGAGAATTCACTAAAACCCTGCAGCTCCAGTCGCGAAAACTACACCTGCCTATATCATGAAAACTACGCCTGCTACAACTGAGTCCCACTTGGAGTGAAGTGAATTCGCCAAGAAACTGTGATTCCATTCGCCAAACACTTCTTTACTCTATAGGTTGAAAACTACGCCTGTTAAAAATGAGTCCCGCTTGGAACGAAGAGAAATCGCTTAAAAAGTGCAGCTACATTCACAAAAACTTGCCCTGCCTATATTTTGAAGACTACATCTGCTACAAATGAGACCCGTTTGTAATGAGGAGAATTTGCTTTGAAATTGCAGTTACATTCGCGAAAACTTGCTATGGCTACATCTTGAAATCTACGCCTGCTACAAATGAGACCCTCTTGGAACGAAGAGAATTCGCTAAAACCCTGCAGGTCCAATCATGAAAACTGCACCTGCCTATATCATGAAAACTACGCCTGCTACAACTGAGTCCCACTTGGAGTGAAGTGAATTCACCAAGAAACTGTGATTCCATTCGCCAAACGCTACTTTACTCTATAGGTTGAAAACTACGCCTGTTAAAAATGAGTCCCACTTGGAACGAAGTTAATTCGCCAAGGAACTGTGATTCCATTAGTCAAACAATTCCTTATTCTGTACGTTGAACACTACGCTTGCTACAACTGAGTCCTGCTTAGACCGAAGAGAATTCTTTTAGAAACTGCAGCCCCATTAGAGAAAACTTGCCCTGCCTATAGCTTGAAAACTACGCCTGCTACTACTGAGTCCCACTTGGAACGATGTTAATTCGCCAAGAAACTGCGATTCCATTCGCCAAACGTTCCCTTAGTCTATATCTTGATATCCGCGCCTGCTCCAAAAGAGTACCGATTGGGACAAAGAGAATTTGCTTAGAAAATGCAGCTCCATTTGCGAAAACTTGCACTGCCTATATCTTGAAAACTACGCCTGCTAAAACTTAGTCCAAGTTGTAACGAAGTAATTCGCCAAGAAACCGCGATTCCATTCGCCAAAAGCTTCCTTACTCTATATCCTGAAATCTACGCCTGCTACAAATGAGTCCAGCTTGGAACGAAGAGAATTCACTAAAACCCTGCAGCTCCAGTCGCGAAAACTACACCTGCCTATATCATGAAAACTACGCCTGCTACAACTGAGTCCCACTTGGAGTGAAGTGAATTCGCCAAGAAACTGTGATTCCATTCGCCAAACGCTTCTTTACTCTATAGGTTGAAAACTACGCCTGTTAAAAATGAGTCCCGCTTGGAACGAAGAGAAATCGCTTAAAAAGTGCAGCTACATTCACAAAAACTTGCCCTGCCTATATTTTGAAGACTACATCTGCTACAAATGAGACCCATTTGTAATGAGGAGAATTCGCTTTGAAATTGTAGCTACATTCGCGAAAACTTGCTATGGCTATATCTTCAAAACTACGCCTGCTACAAATGAGTCCCACTTGGAACGAAGTTAATTCGCCAAGAAACTGTGATTCCATTAGTCAAACAATTCCTTATTCTATATGTTGAAAACTATGCTTGCTACAACTGAGTCCTGTTTGGAACAAAGAGAATTCTTTTAGAAACTTCAGTCCCATTCGAGAAAACTTGCCCTGCCTATATCTTGAAAACTACCCCTGCTACAATTGAGTCACACGTGGAACGAAGTTAATTCACCACAAAACTGAGATTCCATTCGACAAACGCTTCCTTAGACTATATTTTGAATACGCCTGTGACAAAGGAGTCCCGCTTGGAACAAAGAGAATTCGATTAGAAACTGCAGTTCCTATGTTCATGGCAGCCTTATTTATAATAGCCAGAAGCTGGAAAGAACCCAGATGCCCTTCAACAGAGGAATGGATACAGAAAATGTGGTACATCTACACAATGGAATATTACTCAGCTATCAAAAACAATGACTTTATGAAATTCATAGGCAAATGGTTGGAACTGGAAAATATCATCCTGAGTGAGCTACCCCAATCACAGAAAGACATACATGGTATGCACTCATTGATAAGTGGCTATTAGCCCAGATGCTTGAATTACCCTAGATGCCTAGAAAAAATGAAACTCAAGACGGATGATCAAAATGTGAATGCTTCACTCCTTCTTTAAAAGGGGAACAAGAATACCCTTGGCAGGGAAGAGAGAGGCAAAGATTAAAACAGAGACTGAAGGAACACCCATTCAGAGCCTGCCCCACATGTGGCCCATACATATACAGCCACCCATATAGACAAGATGGATGAAACAAAGAAGTGCAGACTGACAGGAGCCGGATGTAGATCGCTCCTGAGAGACACAGCCAGAATACAGCAAATACAGAGGCAAATGCCAGCAGCAAACCACTGAACTGAGAATAGGACCCCTGTTGAAGGAATCAGAGAAAGAACTGGAAGAGCTTGAAGGGGCTCGAGACCCCATATGTACAACAGTGCCAAGCAACCAGAGCTTCCAGGGACTAAGCCACTACCTAAAGACTATACATGGACTGACCCTGGACTCTGACCTCATAGGTAGCAATGAATATCCTAGTAAGAGCACCAGTGGAAGGGGAAGCCCTGGGTCCTGCTAAGACTGAACCCCCAGTGAACTAGACTGTTGGGGGGAGGGCGGCAATGGGGGGAGGGTGGGGAGGGGAACACCCATAAGGAAGGGGAGGGGGGAGGGGCATGTTTGCCCGGAAACCAGGAAAGGGAAAAACACTCAAAATGTATATAAGAAATACTCAAGTTAATAAAAAAAAAAGAAAAAGAAAAAGAAAAAGAAACTGCAGTTCCGTTCGCGAAAGTGCCCTGCCTATATTTTGAAAACTACGCCCTCTGCATCTGAGTCCCACTTGGAACGAGGTTACTTCACCAAGAACCTGCGATTCCATTCACCAAACCCTTCCCTAGTCCATATCTTGAAAACTACACCTGCTACAACTGAGTACCACTGGAACCAAGTTAATTGGCCACGAAACTTCGATTCCATTTGCCAAAAGCTTCCTTAGTCTATGTCTTGAAAACTACGCCTGCTACAAATGAGTCCCGCTTGGAAGAAAGAGAATTCGCTTAGAAACAGCAGCGCCATTTGCAAAACCTTTTCCTGCCTATATTGTGAAAACTACGCCTGCTACAACTGAGTCCTGCTTGGAACGAAGAGAATTTGCTTAGAAACTGCACCTCCATTCACAAAAACTTACCCTGCCTATATCTGGAAAACTATGTCTGCTACAACTGACTCCCACATGAAACGAAGTTAATTCGTCAAGAAACTACGATTCCGTTCACAAATCGCTTCTTAAGTCTAGATCTTGAAAACTATGCCTGCTACAAATAAGTCACGCTTGGAATGAAGAGAATTCGTTTAGAAACTGCAACTCCATTTGCGAAAAATAGCCCTGCCTATATCTAGAAACCACGCCAGCTACAACTGAGTCCCACTTGGAAAGATGTTAATTCACCAAGAAACTGCGATTCCATTCGCCAAATGCTTCCTTAGTCTATATCTTGAAAACTACACCTGCCACAACTGAGTCCCACTTGTAACCAAGTTATTTCGCCATGAAACCTCGATTCCATTTGCCAAAAGCTTCCTTAGTCTATGTCTTGAAAACTACACCTGCTACAAAAGATTCCTGCTTGGAACGAATAGAATTTGCTTAGAAACCGCAGCTCCATTCAGAACTCTTGCCCTGCCTATGTCTTGAAAACTATGCCTGCTACCACTGAGTTCCAGTTGGAATGAAGTTAATTTGCCATGAAATAGCGATTCCATTCTCCAAACACTTCCTTAGTATATATCATGAAAACTACGCCTGCTACAAATGACTCCGGCTTGGAACGAAGATAGTTCGCTTAGAAAGAACAGTTTCATTTGCGAAAACGTGTACTGACTAAATCTTGAATACTATGCCTGCGACAACTGAGTCACACTTGGAACGAAGTAAATTTGCTAAGAAACTGCGATTCCATTTGCCAAACGCTTCTTTAATCTGTATCTTGAAAACTATGTTGGCGACAAATGAGTCCCTCTTGGTACGAAGAGGATTTGCTTAGAAACTTCAGCTCTATTGGAGAAAACTACCCCTGCGTATATCTTGAAAACTATGCCTGCTACAACCGAGGCCCACTGGAATGAAGTTAATTTGCCAAGAAATTGCGATTCCATTCGCCAAATGCTTCCTTAGTCTATATCTTGAATACTTCGCCTGCTACAAATGAGTCCTGCTTGGAACGAAGAGAATTCGCTTAGAAACTGCAATTCTTTTCAGGAAAACTTGCCCTGCATATATCTTGAAAACTACGCCTGCTACAACTGACTTCCACTTGGAATGAAGTTAATTCGCCAAGACACTGCGATTCCATTCAGTAAACGCTTCCTTAGTCTATATCTTGAAAACTACGCCTGTGACAAAGGAGTCCTGGTTGGAACAAAGAGAATTCGCTTAGAAACTGCAGCACCTTTCGGGAAAACTAGCCCTGCCTATATCTTGAAAACTATTCCTGCTACAACTGAGATCCACTTGGAATGAAGTTAATTCACCACAAAACTGCGATTCCATTCAACAAACACTTCCTTAGTATATATCTTGAAAACTACACATGCTACAGATGAGTACCGCTTGGGACGAAGAGAATTCGCTTAGAAATAGTAGCTCCATTTGCAAAACCATGCACTGCCTAAATCATGGAAACTACGCCTGCTACAACTGAGTCTCACTTGTAATGAGGTTAATTCGCCAAGAAACTGCGAATCCATTGGACAAACGCTTCCTTAGTATATATCTTGAAAACTACACCTGCTACAAATGACTCCGGCTTGGAACGAAGATAGTTCGCTTAGAAAGAGCAGTTTCATTTGCGAAAACGTGCACTGACTAAATCTTGAATACTATGCCTGCGACAACTGAGTCACACTTGGAACAAAGTTAATTCGCCACCAACTGCGATTCCATTCGCCAAATGGTTCCTTAGTATATATCTTGAAAACTATGCCTGCTACAAATGAGTCCCGCTTGGAACAAAGAGAATTCACTTAGAAACTGCAGCTCCTTTTGCAAAAACTTGTCCTGCCCATGTCTTGAAAACTCCGCATGCTACCACTGAGTCCCAGTTGGAACGAAGTTAATTCACCACGAAACTGAGATTCCATTCGCCAAAAGCTTCCTTAGTCTATATCTTGAAAATTATGCATGCTACAAATGAATCCCCCCTGGAACGAAGAGAAATCACGGAGAAACCTCAGCTCCATTCGCGAAAACTTGCCCTGCCTATATCTTGGAAACTATGCCTGCTGCAATTGACTCCCACTTGGAATGAAGTTAATTCGACAAGAAGCTGCGATTCCATTTGCCAAAAGTTTCCTTAGTCTATATTTTGAAAACTACGCATGCTCCAAATGAGTCCCGCTTGGAACAAAGAGAATTCCCTTAGAAATAGCAGCTCCATTTGCAAAAACTTGCACTGCCTAAATCGTGGAAACTACGCCTTCTATAACTGAGTCTCACTTGCAATCCGGTTAATTTGCCAAGAAACTGCAAATCCATTCGACAAACGCTTCCTTAGTATCTTGAAATCTACGCCTGCTACAAATGAGTCCTGCTTGGAACGAAGAGAATTCGATTAGAAACTGCACCTCCATTCACAAAAACTTACCCTGCCTATATCTGGAAAACTACGCCTGCTACAACAAATCCCACATGGAACGAATTTAATTGGCCAAGAAACTGTGATTCCATTCGCAAATTGCTTCCTAAGTCTTTATCTTGAAAACTATGCCTGCTACAAATGAGTTCCGCTTGTTACGAAGAGAATTCCCTTAAAAACTGCAACTCCATTCGTGAAAAACAGCCCTGCCTATATCTAGAAACTAGGCCTGCTATAACTGAGTCCCACTTGGAAAGATGTTAATTCGCCAAGAAATTTTGATTCCATTCGCCAATCGCTTCCTTAGTCTATATCTTGAAAACTACACCTCCTACAACCGAATCCCAATTGTAACCAAGTTATTTCACCACGAAACTTCGATTCCATTTGCCAAAAGCTTCCTTAGTTTATGTCTTGAAAACTACGCCTGCTACAAAAGAGTCCCACTTGGAACGAATAGAATTTGCTTAGAAACGGCAGCTCCATTCGCGAAAACTTGCCCTGCCTATGTCTTGAAAACTACGCCTGCTACATGTGAGTCCTGCTTGGAACAAAGAGAATTGGCTTAGAAACTGCAATTCCATTCGCGAAAACTTGCCCTGCCTATATCTTAAAACTTTGCCTGCTGCAATTGACTCCCACTTGTAATGAAGTTAATTCGCCTTGAAACTGCGATTCCAATCGCCAAAAGTTTCCTTAGTCTATATCTTGAAAACTACGCCTGCTACAAATGAGTCCTGCTTGGAACGAAGAGAATTCACTTAGAAACAGAAGATCCTTTTGCAAAAACTTGCACTGCCTATATCGTGAAAACTACACCTTCTACAACTGGGTACCACTTGTAACCAAGTTAATTCGCCAGAAACTGCGATTCCATTCGACAAACACTTCCTTAGTATATATCTTGAAATCTACGCCTGCTACAAGCGAGTCCCGCTTGTAACAAAGAGCATTCGCTTAGAAACTGCAGCTCCTTTCGCGAAAACTTGCCCTGCCCATGTCTTAAAAACTACGCCTGCTCCAATTAAGTCCCGGTTGGAATGAAGAGAATTCACTTAGAAACTGCAGCTCCAGTCGCGAAAACTTTCCTTGCCTATATCTTGAGGACAATGCCTGCTACAAGTGAGTCCCGCTTGGAACAAACAGAATTCTCTTACAAACTGCAGCTCCATTCGCGAAAACTTTCCCTGCCTATATCTTGAAAACTATGCCTGCTACAAGTGGTTCCCAGTTGGAATGAAGAGACCTTGCCAAGAATCTGCGATTCTGTTCGCTAAACGCTTGCTTTGTCTATATCTTGATTACTATGCCTTCTACAGCCAAGTCCCGCTTGTAACGAAGAGCTTTCGCTTAGAAATTGCAGCTCCATTTGTGAAAACTAGCACTGCCTATATCTTGAATACTACGCTTGCTGCAAGTGAGTCCCGCTTGGAAAGAAGAGAATTTGCTTAGAAACTGCAGCTCCATTCACGAACCCTTGTCCTGCCTATTTCCTGAATACTACGCCTGCTACAAGTGATTCCCACTTGGAACGAAGTTAATTCTCTAAGAAACTGTGATTCTGTTCGCCAAAGGCTTGATTTGTCTATATCTTGAAAAGTACGGCTGCAACAAGTGGGGCCCGCTTGTCACGAAGAGAATTGGCTTAGAAACTGCAGTTCCATTCGCGAAAAATTGCCCTGCCTATATTTTTCTAGGGTGTAGCTTGTTTCCTTATGTTGGGCTTTACCATTCATTTTCCTTTGTAGGGCTGGATTTGTAGAAAGATATTGTGTAAATTTGGTTTTGTCATGAAATATCTTGGTTTTCCCATCTATGTTAATTGAGAGTTTTGTAGGATATAGTAACCTGGCCTGGCATTTGTGTTCTCTTAGGGTCTGTATGACATCTGTCCAGGATCTTCTGGCTTGTCCCCTTCGATTCATTCCATTGTAATATTTCCTACTTGTTTAGAAATGTGGTACAAAACAAGAGTCCATTGAGTATGACCAAAGACGAGCATGGCAAGTCATTGGTTCGATAATAGTTGATAAGTAACTAGATGTTGGGCAGCACACACTGCAAGGAAATTCTAGGTTATAGAATGATTGTCATCCTTGTAGATATAAGGCACGGATTGCTAAATATTCTTCACTTAACTCAGTATGGTAAGCATTCTCTTATTACTAGAAGTTTCAACTTTTAGTGTTTCAGACTATAGTTAATTAAGGCTAATTGCAGGTGTGGAAAAAAGAAAAATTAAGTAGTCAAAAATGAAGGAATTAAATATTTATATTTAATTTATTTTACATTATACTATGAAAATGAATTTACCTTGTCAGAGAGGAGTGAAAATGTATGACTTGGACAAGTCAAAGGACTTGCACTGACAATCCTAAAGAGAAATAATAAGACATAATATGTTGAATTTTAAAAGGGTCCTTAGGTTTCTGAGAAACCAAATGAAGACCCAGAACTATGTTCAGTTCTATGGTAAAAAAAAATTCACTTAAGTCTAATCAAAGGACAGTTGTTTACAACTGAGCTTTTAGTGTCACTTATTGCACCTATTCTGGTATCTTATTATTGTCATATTTCATAGGTGTTGCAGGTGAGTAAAACTATCATTTGCTTCCTTAACATGTCAACCTGCCTACTATTTTATCTACCTTAGAACAGTGACGTATAGATAGAGCCTTCTAAGACATATCCATCTACACTCAGTTGATTGCTGAGACATCCCTGTAAGATTTATTTAGGAACAGGCACTTAAGCCGCCAACTTTGACAGAAACCCAAGTGCTACCTAAAGCATCTATATATTGGAAAAAGTCACATGAAATACTTTAACAATTGGAAGAATTCCTCTCAAAATGAATGAAATCATGGCTGGTGCAAGAAATCTAGTCAGATTTATGGAACTAGTGATATAATAAACCTTAAAATTTATCACATTAATTTACTAAATCTGCCACGTTTCTTACAGGATTCTAAATATTAGTATTATATCTACCAACAAGTGGGGCCATAGTCCCTCATCAAAGAAGCCTCTTTGTACAGAAAATGGACACCATTACAGAAAAGAAAAACTGGACATAAAGTGCTTTGTGTAAAACGCAGCACCTATGAGTACATGTACATTATAGCGAAAATCTCTATAGCTCAGGGAACATTGTAAAAGAGGGATTACAAATAATTTAAGAGCCACCATACTTGAAAGTCTGTTTTCAAATTGCCTGTCATAAAAATGGGTGCAAAAACACAATGTTAGCGATATCAATGCACTAGTAAAACAGTGGAAAAAATTCATGTGTCAAAAGTTATAGGCATCTAAAGATGACCGTCAGAAGGTTAATTTTTACAGAAATGACCTGCATATGGATTGTCTAATACACACTGCACATCATGGAAACTAAATCACAAACACAAGAAAATGGACTCAAGTTGTATCCATATTTTTAGGATACAAATATACATAAATAAACACATATATAAAACAATATTGATGAGTTTGAGATTGCAGTGACTGAAGGGAGAAAAGTCAGCCTATAGTGCTATAATTCATTTTTTAATAATGCATAGGTGAAATACCTGTGTGGGGGGAAGGGGAGGAAATGGGGGCTTATGGACAGGAAACCAGGAGGGGGGATAACCTTTGAAATATAAGTAAAGAAATATATCTAATAAAAATATTTTAAAAATTTAAAGTAATAATAGTAATAAATGAAAACAATTTGAAATTATTATAGTTGGGAGTTCAGGAGGGACCAAGAAAGAGTAAATATGGAAATTATCAATTGTATTACTGGAGGTTTTCTCTAAGATTTCCATATCTCAAAATTGTATTACAGACCATTTCCACATAGACAATGAATAAAGAATATTTCATGATGAGGTCTCAGGTTATGCAGAGAGATAAAACAAATATACTGTATGCTTCTGTATATTTCTGAGTGTATGTAATGCATAAGGATGAATATATGTGTGTATGAGTGCGTGTGTGTATGTGTAAATCATGTTTATTTACATTTGAAAAGAGCATCCAGTATTGGTCTTTCTCAGTTTGTTTTGGCATAAGGTCTCTTTTGATCATTGCTGAACAACATGTCAGGAATATCTGGCCTATAAGCTTCTGTTAACTACTGTCTCCAACTCCCACCTCCATCCAGGTAGAAGCTTCTGGTCTAGAGATGCTTGTGCAACAATACTCAGTTTTGTTTGTGTTCGGTGTATGTTTCGATGACCCAAATTCATGTCACAAAGCCTGTATCGCAGTTGCTTAAGCACTGATCTTTTCAGGTCATTTTGTATAATCTAACAACTGTGATCCACCTCTAACTTCATCATGTGTGATGATTAAATTTGATTGGTAATGGAATTTTATTTAGAACTTTGTATGGCACAGAATTCTGGGCACAATTCTGAGGGATTATTTAATGTCCTTAGTTTTGGCTGCACTTTAGAAACTGAGGTGGGAAAGCAAGTACTATAACTGGGCTGTAGAGGCAGAGACAGAAAAATGCCACTTTCCAAAGACTATGGAGAATCATGACCAAGGCACATTGGAGTGTAAGCAATAACACTTTATTTATTATAACATTTATTATGATAGCATATGAATGCTGAAGCAGGATGTTGTAATAATTGTTCTGCTATGATATAGTGGAAGGTAGAAGGGAACATTGAAATAGAATGACCTTATAATGTCTTCAGTCATCTTCTACCACTTATATGTGGTAGTTGTTCTGTTCTGTCCTGTTAAATGAAACATAAAATGTTATTGTTAGACAAACATTCTCAGATGATAGATTCACTTCACTTCAGATAAGAGTAATCTTTCAGTATATTTTCTTAACTCTATACAAATAATTACTTGCATTATCAATGTGTAGGAATTTGAGTGGTACTACCATATTAATCAGGTGCGTTTTAGCCTCTTTATCTTTCTTCACATAGGTTTTGTAATGGAGCCTGTGCATTTTAATATTTATGCCAATGCTAAGCATTTGGCAAGATTGTCTCTCATAGGAAATTAAACAAACATTATTATTTTCGCATTAAAATCAAAAAGCATGTTGAGAGTGGTACAGGACTTAAACATGCAGAATCTCTAATGGATGTATAAATTAAAACATTGTTTCTAAATGATGTTATCAAAAATAATAATTTCATATGCATGAATCCTCTATGACTTAAAGACCATAGGAAGAACGGCAATATTGTGGGGTTCTTACAAAGGCTGAATAAATAGTCTGTCATACTTACATGTGGTATATATAGTACATAAGTATTTGTGTGTGTGTGTCTGTCTGTCTGTTTGTGTGTATACATATAAATTATATATACATATATATTGGTTTGTATATACATATGCATATATTTAAGTATAATTTAATTAAAGTGTTGGTTAAAAAGTTTTTTCATACTCTAATATCATTTTGTGCCCAAAACTGCTCTCATATTTACAAATTTATGAAATAAGTGAGTGATATCATCCTTCCATTCATTTGATGACTAAATAAATCTTGGCTCACCTGTAGGACCTTCCTCCTGCAGAGCAATGGATGAAATTTTTAATTTTTCACCATTATCGCATGTTTTCTTGTTGAGGCCAGCTAGGAATTCTTTCATAATAGGTGATTTGCGAGAAGAGTTTATTGAATCTGCACAAGTCTTTAAATCCCCAGATCTTCTGTCAATATGTTTATTAAATATATTATCATTTCCAAATATTTGATGATAGTTGTCGATCATGATTTGTATAATGGACATCTGTAACAACACAAGGCAAAACAAGATTGTCATTTCACATGGTTTACAAAATTGAAATTTAAAAATGAAATCCAAAACTATGAGGAAAATAACAGTTGCCTCAGATAGGAACGCATGATATGAAGTTTCTGAAATGGAGACTCTAAGTTCTCTGCATTTTACCAAAACTTGTCAAAATTTAAGGCATACTGCAAAGAATAGAAGAACTACTTAACCAAAGCAACATTTCAAACCTGATGTGCTGCCAAACACTGTGAGTTAATCTAATTAATGACTGTCTTTCGTTGACATTTTTAGGGGGTGGGGGGATTGGGGGTTTCTGTTGGGATGTTTTGAATGGGATGCCATTCTCGTTCCAGGCATGGCAATATTGTCTTTGTGACAACTTTCTGGTGGCTTAAGTCCCTTGGCCCTCCTGATAGAAGTATGCCATTGCCTATAATTTGGAATTACAAAATACAGGTGCCCATTTTCAATGTACTTTCTCTGCTACATTTTTGCTTCCCAAGACAAGAGACATCAGGTTTCAGCTTGCTGTTTGTTTGTTTGTTTGTTTTTTCCTTTCTGCAGACATGCTCCTCTGTCATAACATTGAAGCGCTATAATCTCTCAGCATTTCTAAGTCCCAAAGAACCACTTACTTGAACAAGTTTCCCTGGTCATATTGTTTTATTTCATTTTATTTTATTTTTTTTTGGTTCTTTTTTTCGGATCTGGGGACCGAACCCAGGGCCTTGCGCTTCCTAGGTAAGCGCTCTACCACTGAGCTAAATCCCCAGCCCCTTGTTTTATTTTTTATTGATTATTTTATTTATTTATATTTCAAACGTTATCCCCCTTCACACTTCACCTCCACAAACCCTGTATTTCCTCCCCCTGCCTCTATTACAGTGCTCCCTCCCTCACCTATACACTCTGGCCTCAACACCCTAGCATTCCCTAACCCTGGGTCATCAAGCTTCCTTAGGACTAAGCAGCTTCCCTCCTAGTGATGCCAAATAAGGCCATGCTCTGCTACATATTCAGCTAGAGCCACGGGTTCCCCCATGTGCAATCTTTATTTAGTGTTTTAGATCCTTGTGTTTTATTAAGGCAAACAAATATGCCTGAGAAAAGAAGTTGGTGAGAAAAGGGAGTTTAATGGAGAAAATGCCTCCATCAGATTGACCTAATGTATAGAGAAGTCTAAGGGATATTGTCCTGATTAACCTTGGAATTTGTAGGGCCCAGATCTCCAGGATGGTGCCACCCTTGAGCTATTAGTCAGAAAATGAAAGATATGAGGTACAAGGCAAGAGGCAGAACTCCTACTCAGCTTCTACTTCAGTTCTTGAATCCAGGTTCCTGCCCTGCTTCAGTTTAGGCCCTGATATTTCTCAGGAGTTAACTAGTAACTCCAAGTATATCATGGAGTGTAACCTGTCTTCCATAAGTTGCTTTTATCAGTGTTTTGTCACAGCAATCATAGAAATTATAACACTTCCTAAATTGAGCAACACTGATAAGTTCCTTTTCTTCTGAGGTGATGGCTTAGGTTAAGTCAACTCTACTCATCACATATTTCTTACCAGCATGCAGCTAAGTTTATGTTTGAGCAGTCCTGCACAAGATAGTCATAGTTTATATGCAGCTTGTACAGAATAGTTTTGCTTGTTTGTTTTCATGCTTGACCATACAAAAGAATATATTTGAAAAGAACTGCCCATAACAGAAGAATCACTAATAGTTATTAGGAGTGAAAAATGAATTTTGTTGCTTCATTTGGACATGCGCTTTGATACAGGCTTGGATTTTACGTTTCCAGGAGCTTGGTAATAAGAAATTACCTATAAAAGGTAGGTTTCTAGTCCAAGCCAAGTTGAGTCCTGGGTGAGAATACTATTCATGTGTGTGACATCACTATTTCATCCTTCCTCTGGACTTAATCCCTGGAAACTACTAGTTAAAATGTACCTGGCTTTCTTTCATTTTTTACTCTTTTGTTACCTTTTATCCTTTTCGAAATGTATGTCTGTTTTTGTATCTCTTTAAATTTATCATCATGCTCACAAATAACTCTCATTTTATTTTTCAATCCTTCCAACTATCTCTTGATAACAATCCCCCCTCGCAAAACTTCAAAAATTAAAATTAAATAAAGTTTTTAAGTTAAATTAAAAATAAAACAAAAAATTAAAATCCTTTTTAAAAATGCAGTCTGTGAGATGTGTTGTGCTATACTATGTCACAAATTATACCCTTTTGTCCAAACAGGTTTACTTGCAAATGTACATTGAAATAAGTCACTGGTCTGCTTCAAGCCCTCTGGATTTTGCTACACCATCAATACCGGAGCCTCCCAGACATGCCTCTCCTTATATATCCTAGCTTGCTGTAGCCTTTAAATCATTGTGATTCTTCAGCTTTGAATCTGCAGGACCTCCCCCTTCATATGCTCCAGCAGCAGGATCTAGGCCCCCTACATATATGTAGCAGATGTGCAGCTTATCTTAGGTATGTACCCTAAGTATTAGTGTGCGGGCTAGCTCTGACTCTGTTGTCTACCACTTGATGCTTTCTTTTAGCTGGGCTGCTTTGTCTAGCTTCAATGGGAGGAGATGCACTTATTCCTGTTGTGAATTGATGTATGAGATTGAGTTGGTGTTCATGGAAGTTCTACACTACTAAGATGAAGGAAAATGGAGGGAAGAAGGGGTCGTGAAGATGGGACTTGGAGGAAGGGACTGTAATCAGGATATAGAGTAAATAAATTAGTGAATAAATATTTTTTCTTTATTAACTTGAGTATTTCTTATTTACGTTTTGATAGTTATTCCCTTTCCCTGTTTCCGGGCCAACATCCCCCTATCCCCTCCCCTTTTATTTAGGTGTTCCCCTCCCCATCCTCCCCCCATTACGGTCCTCTCCCCAACAGTCACGTTCACTGGGGGTTCACTCTTAGCAGGACCAAGGGCTCCCCCTACCACTGGTGCTCTTACTAGGCTATTCATTGCTACCTATGAGGTTGGAGCCCAGGGTCAGTCTTTGGGTAGTGGCTTAGTCCCTGGAAGCTCTGTTTGGTTGGCATTGTTGTTCATATGGGGTGTCGAGCCCCTTCAAGCTCTTCCAGTCCTTTCTCTTATTCCTTCAATGGGAGTCCCCTTCTCAGTTCAGTGGTTTAATGATGGCATTCGCCTCTGTATTTGCTGTATTATGTCTGTGTCTCTCAGGAGAGATCTACATCCGGTTCCTGTCAGCCTGCACTTCTTTGCTGCATCCATCTTGTCTAATTGGGTGGCTGTATGGGCCACATGTGTGGCAGGCTCTGAATGCGTGTTCCTTCTGCCTCTGGTTTAATCTTTGCTTCCCTATTCCCTGTCAAGGGTATTCTTATTCCCCTTTTAAAGAAGGAGTGAAGCATTCGCATTTTGATCATCAGTCTTGAGTTTCATGTGTTCTGTGCATCTAGCATAATTCAAGCATTTGGGCTAATAGCCACTTATCAATGAGTGTATACCATGTGTGTTTTTCTGTGTTTGGTTTACCTCACACAGGATGATATTTTCCAGTTCCCTCCATTTGCCTATGAATTTCTTAAAGTCATTGTTTTTGATAGCTGAGTAATATTCCATTGTGTAGATGTACCACATTTTCTGTATCCATTCCTCTGTTGAAGGGCATCTGGGTTCTTTCCAGCTTCTGGCTATTATAAATAAGGATGCTATGAACATAGTGGAGCACGTGTCTTTTTTATATGTTGGGGCATCTTTTGGGTATATGCCCAAGAGAGGTATAGCTGGGTCCTCAGGCAGTTCAATGTCCAATTTTCTGAGGAACCTCTAGACTGATTTCCCAAATGGCTTTACCAGTCTGCAATCCCACCAACAATGGAGGAGTGTTCCTCTTTCTCCACATCCTTGCCAGCATTTGCTGTCACCTGAGTTTTTGATCTTAGCCATTCTCACTGGTGTGAGGTGAAATCTCAGGGTTGTTTTGATTTGCATTTCCCTTATGACTAAAAATGTTGAACATTTCTTTAGGTGTTTCTCAGCCATTCGGTATTTCTCAGCTGTGAATTCTTTGTTTAGCTCTGAACCCCATTTTTTAATAGGGTTATTTGTCTCCCTGTGGTCTAACTTCCTGAGTTCTTTGTATATTTTGGATATAAGGCCTCTATCTGTTGTAGGATTGATAAAGATCTTTTCCCAATCTGTTGGTGGCCGTTTTGTCCTAACCACAGTGTCCTTTGCCTTACAGACACTTTGCAGTTTTATGAGATCCCATTTGTCGATTCTGGATCTTAGAGCATAAGCCATTGGTGTTTTGTTCAGGAAATTTCCTCCAGTGCCCATGTGTTCGAGATGATTCCCCACTTTTTCTTCTATTAGTTTGAGTGTATCTGGTTTGATGTGGAGGTCCTTGAGACCTGAGGAACTTAAAACTGCACCTGAATACATTAGTGGTAAAGTAATTGAAAGTATACAAAATAATATACACCAATTTGTCACCTACATACACACACACACACACACACACAAATATGCACACACACACATCTGAAATATATATATGATATTTACTTTTATATGACCATTATTTCACTTGATGTGAATATTTAATAATATAATAGTCTAATTACTGTGAAACACAACTATTATATACTTCAAAAATAGGGCTGGAATGAAAAAAAAAACATAAGCAAAACCTGGGTAAATAGGATTTTTTTAAACTTCACTCTAGTCTTCTTTGACTACCATTATATGTGAAGCATACTGTTGGCCAAAATCAATATCTATGAAGAAAGAACAAAAGAAAGACTGAAATGATTCAGTTATTTTTAAACTACATTAACCATCTTTCTTCCCAAATCTTCCTGAAACAGATCAATATATATTCCACTCCGCTCCAGAAAATGGAATCCTAGGGTTTCCTTTTACAGAAATGATCTTTCCAAAGTGTTCCTACTTCCTGCATTAAAATGAAAATTTTGTTCCCAAAGGCAAAAGTCAGATCCCCTTACCTTTCTTGATACATCACTCCCAAACCATGCGTCCTTTGTAGTCTGATCCCACAAAATATCCGGATAGATAACCTGTTAGTGTCTAAATTATTCGTGGATGAGTCTCTTATTATTACTAATACGCAAATGAGATGCTTTAGCAGGATAAAGTTTGCCTGAGGAATCTTCAGTAGAAGTCTAAACAAAGAAAAGGGATAATTTTATTTTAGACTATCTGAAAACTAATGTTAGTTACAAAACTAACTATGAAGAAAACAGGGCAAATGTTT
Organism: Rattus norvegicus; assembly: GCF_021556685.1. Lineage (NCBI taxonomy): Eukaryota > Metazoa > Chordata > Mammalia > Rodentia > Muridae > Rattus > Rattus norvegicus. The sequence continues at coordinate 36,591,999 of NC_141534.1, forward strand.
TGTAGACCAACTCATAGTGTAACCAGAATTCAAAAGAAGTATAATATACAGCTTTAGTACTACATAAAATATTTTCTGCAAATCATTTTACTGTATAAAATCATAGGAACATTTTAAAAGTATGAATGATTTTCTACGTAATAGATATTTGACTGCTTCCTACAGAAGCCAGAGGAAGGTGTCGGGATATTGGTATTAGAATGAATGAGATTGTTCCAGACCATGTGTGTTCTGTGTATGAAAACATCTAGTGTTATTAAACATCAATCCATCTTCCCAAGCACCATGGAGTGGAGACACATTTAATATCTAATGTAGTATAAATCCATGTAACATTCTTGTGACACTCTAGAACATAGGGAGCAGAAAGCACTCTAGTGACCCTACACAATGCGTTTATAAAAGCTTCACTACAGCAAGACAGAGGTGCATGGCGCCTGGGTAGCATGTGGAGCTCAATGCTCCTGTTACACACAAAATCATTCTCTGGAGTATTGCACAGAAAAAAGATTCAAAGAAGTCAAAGCTATACCTGACCTAGACTGTTCGAGGTAGTTGTATTTGAGAAAGAAGTATTCAGTAATAGCTTCACATTCTAATCAATGACATATATTTAGCATGTGGTATATTCACAGTAACATGGTAATAATACTAGGATGCAAATAATCCACAGGTATTATACACACCTCCTTCTTTTAATTTGTTTCACACAGGAACTAAACCAATACTCTAGGCTGACCTGCACACAAGGTGTTGCATAGACTGTCTTCTAAACTGTGACAGTTATAAAGGAGAAGACACCCAGGTGGGATTACAGACATGGTTCAACACTCTAGTTTGAGAAATGAACGTGTTTAAAAAGTGACAATACGTGTCTGTGCTAAGGAAACCTCTTGGCATGGGACATCACTCCAGCTTATAATACTGTAAACACAAGCATATGACCTTACAAAAACACTGCTTCTATATTGGTATAGTTCCCCAAGTGCTTTCTGTATCATTACCTTTGGATGGCATTAATTTTTCCAACCAGAGTTCCTTCATCTGGGACGCTAAGTCAATTCTCATATAAGTCAGAAGTAAGTAAACTTCCTTCAATGTTTGCAATGAAGTCCTTTTTTTAAATGAAAATAAAAAAGTAATGGTCAATGTACACTTTAGAAAGAACATGAAAAGCATTTTTGTTTAAAATTAGCAGTTTATACCAGTGATTCTCAACTTGGGAGTTATAATCCATTAGGGGTTCACATATCATATATCTTCCATGTCATATATTCTCTCCATTTTTCTTTATAATTCTTACCAATAGCAAAATTTTAATTGTGAGAAAGCAGCAAAATGATGTAATGGTTAGTAATTACCAAGCCATAAGGAAATATATTAGTGTTACAGTATTAGGATGGCTGAGAATCATTGGTTGAACGCATGTTACATAAAAGACTCCCAAACTTCTATCTCCCCAGAATCTTGGATCACATGTGGAACCTATATGCAGGACCTTGTGTTTTCTTCCCTAAGACTAGAATCAGTGAAGCAGTGTCCTAGTTGCTATAGCAATGAAATAAACCTATGGGTCTGTTCAAATTGCCTCTCCTGACTTCTAGTCCACACCATGACTTGCAATCATAGATCTGCACTCCACTTCCCCGCCCAAAGCTCTCTCTGCCTTGAAAAACGCCAGACGCTATGTGGAATATTCAGACAGGAACCTATCATAACTGCCCTCTGAGAGGCACCACCCAGCTGCTGACTGAAATAGGCTATGTAGAGCCACAGCCAATCATTGGATCTTATGGATCAATCAAGGGCTTGTATGGAAGAAATGGGGGAGAGATTCCATGACCTGAAGGAGATAGGAACTCCACAGGAAGAGCTACAGAATCAACTAAGCAGCACCACTGGGAGCTGTCAAAGGCTGAATTAACATCTAAAAATCCTGCAGAAGCTGCAGCATGACCTACAGCACAATTTCTAGCAAATGTAAAGCTTAGTCTCCTTGTGGGTCCCCCAACATGTGGAGCAGGGGCTATTTGTAAGCTGTTGACTGTGAAAACCTGTCCCCACCTGGCCTTAGGGGGAGAAGATGTGCTAAACCTGAAGAGAGTTGATGTGTCTGGGTAGAAGGACAACCCAAGGGTCCCAATTCAGCTCAGGGAAGGAGAGAGACCCTGTGAGGGGAGAATAGGTAGGGGGCAGCATACAAGACATAAAATGAACAAACAAAAAAATGTAAAATGATGACGATGATGATGACGATGATGACGATGGTTTAAAAATCCACCAAAACAATCAAACCAAAACCAAAGTCCTCTTCTTGGAATAGGCAACTATCAAAAAATGACAGCACCCAAAATTAACTCGTCCTGACTGTATAATTGTTGAATCTGTACTTTAGGCTCACACAGCGTAAAGCTGTTGTATACAAGTACACCTTGCTTACAGACCCAGCAAGAATAGTGGTGAAGCTTACTTATTTTCCATGTGAGAAGGTCTCACAGGTTCATGTCTTTTTCTTAAAATTTGTAAATATTCAACTATTTAAATTTAGTTGTAAGCATCAGATTGTTTGAAGGACAGAAACTGTCTTTTGCATGAAATACAACAATGAACTTTCATGTTGTACTAAGGATAGCAAGCCATAAAAATGGAAGAATCCCAGGTGCCCTTGTACCTGTAAATTGCTTTGAATACACATGGCTAACTTCAGTAAGGTCTTAAGTTTCTGGCAGTGAGAATCAGACACACTTGGCAAGCTCAAAGGCCAAGGAAGGATCATTCAGTACCTTTGCCTAATGTTAGTAAGCATAGTTAATCCCAGAGCATTATTTTTACTATTTATGTCTGGGCCATAGCTTCACAGACTTCTGAAAGGAGAAATCAGATCATGGCCCAAGTGAAAAAAAACACTGATATTTGCTCTAGAGTCACTGCAGCTCCCTGGCAAGTTAGGAGTGTTAGTGTGTTAGACAAGTTAAAAGTAGGTTAGGCTAATACTTGAATATTTGACATGGAATTAGAATGGCAATATCTGGCAAAAGTGAAAGTGCTGGATTATTTTTTGATTGAGAAGGAAAACGACTTCTTGTATATACAAGACAGAGGGTAATATTCAACATCGATAGCTTATTGTAGGTGAGTGTTGGACTTGTCAACTTGAACTGTTATTTGTGAAGGATATTTTTTGGTAAGTATTATTTAATACATTCATTTGATAAAGCACATTTTTACCACCATTATAACTTGTTCAGCTATTAATTCACAGGGTATGTTCAGAGGTGAAATCAGTGGGAATATTTGTAATGCCCAACTAAAGCCCATCTGATATATGAGGATGTTAACTTCCAACAGAAGCTCTTCTCCTGTGTCTTCATGATGAATCTTTGGGTTTGTCAGACTTTTATCTGCCATGCCTCTTATCAAGAGGTCACGTGTCCATAGTTCTTGGAAACAGTCATCCTCCTGTAATCTTAAGGACAGAAAGCACATATGCATCTCTAGAGGGATGCTTAATGTTGGTGACATGAAAACCTTCCTTACCTTCAAGACAGATGCTATTACAAGCATGCATTCTTTAATCCATTCAATGAGTTGTTGACTGTCAATCCTCTCTCTGAGGCACCAGTGTGAATTTTCAGGTAGAATTTTGAATATGTGATCTGATTCTCGTCCTTTCCCTGCAATTATGGATGACATATCCTGTGTGGGATAAGGATGTAGTATTAGAGATCCACACCTGAAGCACAAATATGTCTTTTATTGTGAACCTGAGCAAGGACAGTTTTGGACGTACAGCTATAACTGAGAGGAATAAAGTAGTCATTGACCTTTTTTCTGTTTTAGCTTCCAAATACATTTTCTTCCCTAATCCATTTTTCCCCAATTTGTAACATCATGGTTTTGTTGGACTTCTGTTCCCCAAAGCATTTTGGTGAATGGTCCTCTATTACTTTGTGTTTCCTTCTATCAATATCTTTCTCGAGCCTGGCATCTTAAGTAAATATTGGGACATTTCCCTTCCAGAGATCAACTCACTATTTTACTTACTGTTTGTCCTGGCCTGTATTATGAATCCTAACTTTTGTGTTTTGAAGAAATATTTTTTCACCATATTTCTGAGACTTTTATATCCTTATTCTGTGACTTCTTAATTTCAACTATGTCTACAGATGCTTTCACATTTAAAAACCCAAGCATATTTCTATCATTCTTCCATAATTTACTCTGTAAACATGACTACCATGCATAGGTTTACTCCACTTTAAATTGATTACACAAATACAAACAAGGTTACCAGAAAATTCTGCTCTAAAATACCTAAGAAATTGGCAGTAATGTTCATGTGTCAGACAGGATAAATTTGTTCACAAACATCATAAATTCCTATCACAGCTCTAGTGCTAAAAGAGATGTTGGATACTAAAGATACGTTTCCAAAGACGTTTAATAACTCATTTAAAATAGATTAAGCCATATTAGATGGCATTTAAATATAGTCCACTACGATAAATGATGTTAATATATATATAAAAAACCAGTGTGTTCATCTAATTCATTGATCATTTAAAGGAAAAGCCTACAGATATTTTTATGTATTGAGTAATTTCAGAGGCAATGATATTAAGGGAGATTCCAGAGATATGTGGAGTCATAAAGAAGCTGCAAGACTTTACAGTTGGGTAATTAGTGGGGCACTTCCATAGAATTATTTCCTCCAACATACTGGTGGGTTTGAATCTTTGATGCAGTCAGTGCAAAACATGGGAATGGTATTTCTTCTCTTTTTCTTTCAATTACATTATTCAAAATACAGTAGAACTTATTTCTGTTTTAAAATGATCTTACTCTCATAGATCGATTATCTAAACATTCCTCAGTTTGATTAAATAGCTTACTGAGGAGAAAGGTGCTATAGAAAGCCAAAATGATACTCACAAGTTTTGGAGCAGGCAGCTTTCTGTCGACATAAATGCTTGTAAGATTTTTGCCAAATAAGCATTTCTTTCTTGGTGGTGTTGGATCAGAATAAACTGGTTGCTTGGTATGTATATATATAGCCTTTCTGTTTCTCTGCATATAAGAAAGACGGGAAATCATTTTTGAAACTCTCTTTAACCTTGTATATCCTTTGCATTTATCACACCAAATCAAAAAGAGATATGTGTTAAAGTACTAGAAGCATAGAAAAAATCAAGTAGGCACATAATAGTCAAAGGCTAACTGAACATAGAAATAAAAATATGAAAAGATATGAATGAAAAAGACAAAGTCACACTTAACGTTAACTACATTAGACTAATACCTGAATTTTCAATGGATATTCTAAAATATAGTGGGCCTGCATCAACGTTCTCCATGTTTTCAAAGAATACAGATACTAGCCTAGACTTTATTACTGAGCAAAAGCATCATTCATATCAACAAAAGAGGAGAAACATTACATAGTTTAAGCACCACTAAGTCATTTCTCATCATCAATCTTGGTCTACAAAAGGCAAACAGCAGGCTGAAGATAACGTAATATACACAAGAGGACAGAAATGATAAGTAACCCTGTAGTCATTCGAAAAAGAGGGGAAAAAGTATGTGTCAACAAAAAAATAACAAAGACATAAATACTGCTCATTAATAACTCTAAGCATTAACTGTCTCACACCAATAATACACAGACTATCAGTTTGGATCAGAAAGCAGGTTTCATCTTTCTCCTGCATCCACAAAATACACTTGTTTTAGATAAAATCGCATACTCGTGTTTATGATGCAATTGCCTATATTTCTTTGTCTATGTTTCAGGTGCCATTTAATTTTCCATGTTCATTGGTGTTGCCTTGTTCAGTTAATGTTTAGGAAGTGATGTTGATGAGGCTTTATGGGTGAGGTCAAGGGAACATGGCAGAAGACTGGGAGGAAAGAAGTTTAAAAAATTACTTCTAGTAAAAGATCTGTACAATAAGAACTTCAAGACACTGAGGAAAGAAATTGAAGAAGACCTCAGAAGATGGAAAGATCTCCCATGCTCATGGATTGGCAGGATTAATATAGTAAAAATGGCCATTTTACCAAAAGCAATCTACAGATTCAATGCAATCCCCATCAAAATACCAATCCAATTCTTCAAAGAGTTAGACAGAACAATTTGCAAATTCATCTGGAATAACAAAAAACCCAGGATAGCTAAAGCTATCCTCAACAATAAAAGGACTTCAGGGGGAATCACTATCCCTGAACTCAAGCAGTATTACAGAGCAATAGTGATAAAAACTGCATGGTATTGGTACAGAGACAGACAGATAGACCAATGGAATAGAATTGAAGACCCAGAAATGAACCCACACACCTATGGTCACTTGATTTTTGACAAAGGAGCCAAAACCATCCAATGGAAAAAAGATAGCATTTTCAGCAAATGGTGCTGGTTCAACTGGAGGGCAACATGTAGAAGAATGCAGATCGATCCATGCTTATCACCCTGTACAAAGCTTAAGTCCAAGTGGATCAAGGACCTCCACATCAAAGCAGACACACTCAAACTAATAGAAGAAAAACTAGGGAAACATCTGGAACACATGGGCACTGGAAAAAATTTCCTGAACAAAACACCAATGGCTTATGCTCTAAGATCAAGAATCGACAAATGGGATCTCATAAAACTGCAAAGCTTCTGTAAGGCAAAGGACACTGTGGTTAGGACAAAACGGCCACCAACAGATTGGGAAAAGATCTTCACCAATCCTACAACAGATAGAGGCCTTATATCCAAAATATACAAAGAACTCAAGAAGTTAGACCGCAGGGAAACAAATAACCCTATTAAAAAATGGGGTTCAGAGCTAAACAAAGAATTCACAGCTGAGGAATGCCGAATGGCTGAGAAACACCTAAAGAAATGTTCAACATCTTTAGTCATAAGGGAAATGCAAATTAAAACAACCCTGAGATTTCACCCCACACCAGTGCGATTGGCTAAGATCAAAAACTCAGGTGACAGCAGATGCTGGCGAGGATGTGGAGAAAGAGGAACACTCCTCCATTGTTGGTGGGATTGCAGACTGGTAAAACCATTCTGGAAATCAGTCTGGAGGTTCCTCAGAAAATTGGACATTGAACTGCCTGAGGATCCAGCTATACCTCTCTTGGGCATATACCCAAAAGATGCCTCAACATATAAAAGAGACACGTGCTCCACTATGTTCATCGCAGCCTTATTTATAATAGCCAGAAAATGGAAAGAACCCAGATGCCCTTCAACAGAGGAATGGATACAGAAAATGTGGTACATCTACACAATGGAATATTACTCAGCTATCAAAAACAACGAGTTTATGAAATTCGTAGGCAAATGGTTGGAACTGGAAAATATCATCCTGAGTGAGCTAACCCAATCACAGAAAGACATACCTGGTATGCACTCATTGATAAGTGGCTATTAGCCCAAATGCTTGAATTACCCTAGATCCCTAGAACAAACGAAACTCAAGACGGATGATCAAAATGTGAATGCTTCACTCCTTCTTTAAATGAGGAAAAAGAATACCCTTGGCAGGGAAGGGAGAGGCAAAGATTAAAACAGAGACTTAAGGAACACCCATTCAGAGCCTGCCCCACATGTGGCCCATACATATACAGCCACCCAATTAGACAAGATGGAGGAAGCAAAGAAGTGCAGACCGACAGGAGCCGGATGTAGATCGCTCCTGAGAGACACAGCCAGAATACAGCAAATACAGAGGCGAATGCCAGCAGCAAACCACTGAACTGAGAATAGGTCCCCTGTTGAAGGAATCAGAGAAAGAACTGGAAGAGCTTGAAGGGGCTCGAGATCCCAAAAGTACAACAATGCCAAGCAACCAGAGCTTCCAGGGACTAAGCCACTACCTAAAGACTATACATGGACTGACCCTGGACTCTGACCCCATAGGTAGCAATGAATATCCTAGTAAGAGCACCAGTGGAAGGGGAAGCCCTGGGTCCTGCTAAGACTGAACCCCCAGTGAACTAGTCTATGGGGGGAGGGCGGCAATGGGGGGAGGGTTGGCAGGGGAACACCCATAAGGAAGGGGAGGGGGGAGGGGGATGTTTGCCCGGAAACCGGGAAAGGGAATAACACTCGAAATGTATATAAGAAATACTCAAGTTAATAAAAAAAAGAAAAAAGAAAAAAAATCACTTCTACAATATTGTTTCTCCTACTAACATCAAGAGTGTTATAAATTTTATCAAGCTTTCAAAGGATAGAATCAAAATGTTACTACAGGATGGTCTAGAATTTTTACTGTTTAAATCTCACTGATTCATGAACATGTGGGAATCTTTCCATTATCTGATATCTGTTCAATTTATAAGACATTTTGTTTTGTTTTGGGTTGAATTTTTTTTCATTTTTTCTTTTGTTTTTGGTTTTTTTTTTAATCATAAAAGCCTTTTATTTCTCGGTTAGAATTTTCCCAAGAAACTTAATACTGTTAAAAGTTACTGTTAATGACAGGTTTTCATTGATTTACTTTTCAGTAAGTTTGTGATTTTTACAAAGAAGGAGTACTCACTTTGTGTGTCAATCTTGTATGTTACTACTTTTGAAAGAATTTACAAGATATCTGATTATTCTTATGGAATATTTAGGCTCACTTATGTTTACTATCATATGATTTTCAAAAACACATACTTTGAATTCTGCATTTCTAATATATGTCCCCTTGGTCATATGCAGTTTTAATATTATCTTATTTGTTTACATATGCTGTATGAAACAAGAGTAAGTTGAGTATGACCAAAGATCAGCAAAGGAAGCCATTGGTACCATAATATTTCATAAATAACTTGATGAGGGGCAGCACACACTATAAGGAAATTCTAGGTGATAGAATCATTATCATCCTTGCAGACATAAGGCACTCACTGTTAAATATTCTTCAATTAACTCAATATGGTAAGCATTCTTATTGCTAGAAATTTCAACTTTTGATGTTTTAGACTATTGTCAATTAAGGCTACTTGCAGATGTGGAAAGAAGAAAACTAAAGTAACCAAAAAGAAGGAATTGTATATTTATATAACATTTATATCATATTACTTTAGGAAAATGAATTTATCTTGTCAGAGACGAGTGAAAATGCGTGACTTGGACAAGTCAAAGGACCTGCACGGATGATCCTAAAGAGAAATAACAAGATATCAAATGTTGAACTTTAAAAGCATACTTAGGAATAACATTTTTTTCTGAGAAACCAAATGAAAGACCCAGATCCATGTTCAATTTTATGGAAAAGAAAATACATTTAAGTCTAATCAAAGAACAGTTGTTTCGAACTGAGCTGTTAGTGTCACTTATTGAACCTATTCTGCTATCTTGCCATACTGGTTATCATCGTACTTTATAGGTGTTACAGGTGGGTACAACTATCAATTGCTTCCCTAACGTGTCAACTTGCCTACTGTTTTATCTACCTTAGAACTTTGACTTAAACCTAGAGGCTTCTAAGACATATCCAGATAGATTGCTGAGATGCCTTGTAAGATTTATTTGGCAACTGGCACTCAAGCCACCAACCTTGAGAGAAATCCAAGTGCTACCTAACACATCCATATTTTGGGGGAAAGCCACAGGAAGTACTTTAACAATTTGTAGAATTTCTCTCACCAGGATTGAAATCATGGCTGGAGCTAGAAATCTAGTCCGATTTATTTAGCTAGTTTGGTCATAAACTTTAAAATTGATGACATTAATTTAATAAATTAGCGACGTTCCTTACAGCATTTAAATATTAGTCTTATATGTACCAACAATTGGGGCCATCATCCTACATCAAAGAAGCCTCTTTGTATAGAAAATGGAGACCATTACAGAAAACAAAAACTTGGACACAATGAAGAGATAATTGCATTACGAAAAATCCAGCACCAGTGAATACATGTACATTAGAGCTAAATGCTCTGTAGCTCAGGGACCATTGTAGAAGAGGGCTTACAAATACTGTAAGACCCAGCATACTTGAAAGTCTGTTTTGAAATTGCCTCTCATAAAAATAGGTGCAAAATCAGAATAATAGCAACGTCAATGCAGTGTTAAGGCAATGGTCAAAATTTCGCTTGTCAAAATTTATAGGCAACTAATTATGACTGACAGAATATTAATTTTTCCAGAAATGACCTGCATATGGATTGTCTAATACACACTGTATATCATGGAAACCATATTCACAAACAGAACAAAATGAACTCAAGTAATATTCATATTTGTAAAGATAAATATATACCTACCTACATATATATATATATAAACATGTACAAAACAATATTGAAATGAGTATGAAAGTGCAGTGACTGTGATGGACTTAAGGGAGAAAAGTCAGGCTACAGTGCTATAATTCAATTTTTGATAAAAATTTAAAATAATACTAGTAATAAATGAAAACATTGTAAACTTATAGTAATGGGAGTTCAGGAAAGACCAAGAACAGCAAATATGGAAATTATCAATTTCTTTACTCGAGGTTTTCTCTAAGATTTCCATTTCTCAAATTTGGATTACAGACACTTTTGAGATAGACAAACCATGAATAAACAATATTTCATGTTGAGGCCTCAGGTGATGAAGAGAGATATAACAAATATGCTGTATGCTTCTGTGCATTTCTCAGTGTGCGTAATGCATGCATGTGTGTGTGTGTGTGTGTGTAAAACACATGCAGATCACATCACTGGTGATATATATTTAGAGATTAATTAGAGCTTTGAGCTTATTAACATATGAGGAGTCTCCAGTATTGGTGTTTCTCTGTTTTGTTTTTTTTGGTGGGGGGAGTGTCTTTTGATCATTACTGAACAATATGTCAGAAATATCTGTCCAATAAGCTTCTGTTACTTTATTTGACTGCCATCTTTATTCAGGTAGAAACTTCTCATTTAGAGATGATTTTGCTACAATACCTACTTTTGTTTGTTTTTTAATGTATGTTTTGATGACCCAAATTCATGTCACAAAGTCTAAATCTCAATTGCTTTAGGCACTGGATTATCTTTTCAGGTCATTTTGTATATTCTAAAACCATGATCCACCTCTAAGTTCATCATGTGTGATGATTAATTTTGATTGTTAATGGAATTTTATTTATAACTTTCTATGGCACGGGATTCTATGCAGAATTCTGAGGGATTATTCAGTGTCATTAGCTTCTGGCCACACAATGGTAACTGAGGTGGGAAAACTAGTATTATAACTGGGCTGAAGAGGCAGAGACTGAAAATTTTTCCAAAGACTGTGTAGGACCATGAACAAGGCACATTGTAGTGTAAGCAATAACCCAATTTAATAACATTTGTTATAATAGCAAACAATATGAAATATGCAGCATAAAATAAGTACAATGAGTGGAAACTATTTGTAACTAATACGGTGAAATATAAAACTAACATAGGATCTTGAAATAATTCTTCTAATATGATTAAATGGGAGGTAGAAGGGAACATTAAAATACAATGACCTTAGACCTTCTTAAATCATCCACTACCACTTATATGTGGTAGTTGTTCTGTTTTGTCCTCCTAAATGAAACATAAAATGTTGTCATCAGACAAATATTCTCAGATGATAGATTCACATCACTTAAGATAAGGGTAATATTTGGGTGTATTTTCTTAACTCTATAGAAAGAATTACTTCAGTTAAAAATGTATTTGAATTTGTGTGCTACCACCTGATAATCAGGTGAGTTTAACCTCTTTATCATACTTCTCATAGGTTTTGTAGTGGATCCTGTGCAAATACTTTTACCAATGATAAGATTTTGACAAATATTTTTTCTCATAGGATATTAAACAAACATTAGTATTTTCGTGCTAGGAAACCAAAGCATGTTGACAGTGATGCAGGGCTTAATCTTGCAGAATGTTTAATCAATTTTTAAATCAAATCATTGTTTCTAAATGATCTTATCAAAAATAATAATTTCATATGCAAGAAATTCTCTAACTTAAGGACCATGGGAAGAAAGGGGGGAAAATATAGCAGACAATTTTGGTGGATACTCTAAATAAAGAATGTGTCATACATACCTGAATGATGTATCCAGATGTATTTCAGTATATGAGTACATATATATATATATGTGTGTGTGTGTATATATATATATGATGTTTAAAAACTTTTCCCATACTCTCTCAAATAATCATTTTGGGTCCCAAAGATTCTCTGATATACACAAATTTATGACATCATGAAATTATTTGATCAAATGATTCCATTCATTTGATGAATAAATAAATCTTGTCTTACCTGTAGGACCTTCTTCCTGCAGTGCAGCATATGAAATATTAAATTTTTCATCAATATCATTGGTTTTCCAGTTGTGGTCAGCTATGGCTTTTGTCATAATAGGAGATTTTCCAGAATAATTTATTGATTCTTTGTATGTCTTTAAGTCTTCAGACCTTTTGTCAGTGTGTTTACTAAATATATCATCATTTCCAAATATTTGATCATAGTTGTCAATCATAATTTGTATAAGAGACATCTGTAACACCACAAGGCAAAAACAAGATTGTCATTTCACATAGTTTACAAAATAAATTTAAAAATGAAAAGAAATACTAGGAGGAAGATTACAGACAGGAACCCATGCAATGAAGTCTCGAACTGGAGACTCTAAGTCTTTTGCATCTTTATACAACTTGTTAAAATTTCATGCATATTGCAAAGAACAGAAGAACTACTTAACCAAAGCAACATTTCAGAACTGATATGCTGCAAAAAACTGTGAGTGTACCAAATTAATGACTGCTGTGTGTTACTCTTTTGTGTGTGGGTGGGGGTAGCTGTTTATTGTGATGTTTTGAATGGGATGCCTCTCTAGTTCCAGGCATCGCAATACCCTCTCGTTGACAATTCTCTGGTGCCTTGGTCTGCCTGGTGAAGAGTGCCACTGCTTAGAATTTGTAGTTACAAAAGGTAGGTGCCCATTTTCAATGTACTTTCTCTGCTACATTTTTGCTTCCCAAGATAAGAACCATCAGGTCTCAGCTTCCTGTTTGTTTTTTCTTCTTTTCTGCAGTCGTGCTCCTCTGTCATGACACTGAGGTGCTATACTGGCTCAGCATTTGTAGGTCCCAAATAACCACCTACTTCAGTAAGTTTCCCTGGTCATGTAGTTTTATTTTTTATTGTTTATTTCATTCATTTACATTTCAAACCTTATCCCCTTTCACAGTTTGCTTCCACAAATCCTATATCTCCTCCCCTGACTCTATTGCAGTTTTCTCTCACTTGACCACACACTCCTGCCTCAATACCCTATCATTCCCCTACCTTAGGCCATCAAGCCCCTCAGGACTAAGCAGCTCCCCTCCTAGTGATGCCAAATAAGACAATCCTCTGCTACATATCCAGCTGGAGCCATGGTTCCCCCATGTGCACTCTTTTGTTGGTCTTTTAAATCCTGATGATTTATTAAGGCAATAGAAATGTGACTGAGAGAAGTTGGTAAGAAGAGGGAGTCTTAATTGAGAAAATGCCTCCATCAGATGAATCTATTGTATAGTGAAGCCTAAGGGATATTGTCCTGATTAACCTTGGAATTTGTAGGGCCCAGATCTCCAGGATGGTGCCACCCTTGAGTTATTAGTCAGAAAAAGAAAGATATGAGATACAAGGCAGGAGGCAGTGCTCCTACTAGGCTTCTGCTTCAGTTCTTGCCTCCCTGTTTTATTTTTGGCTCTGACATTTCTCAGTATTTAACTGGTAACTGCAAGTATATTGTGGAGTGTAACCTGTCTTCCATTAGTTGCTTTTCATCAGTGTTTTGTCACAGCAATTGTTGAAAATTATGACACTTCCTAAATTGAACAACACTGGTAAGTTACTTTTCTTCTGAGATGATGACTTAGGTTAGGCAAACTCTATTCATCACATATGTTTCTTCTCAGCATGCACCTCAGTTTATTTTTGAGCAGCCCTGCACATGATAGTTTTATTTTATATGCAGATTGTACAGGATAGTTTTGCTTCTTTGCTTTCATACTTGACCATACAAAAGAATATTTGAAAAGAACTGTCCATAAAGGAAGAATCTTTAATAGTTATTAAGAGTGAAAAATACATTTTATTGTTTCATTTGGAGTAAACATGCAGTTTGATATAGTCTTGGATTTTAGGTTTCCAGTACCTTGGTAATTAGAAATTAACTAAACAAGCTACGTTTCTAGTTCAAGCCAAGTACAGTCCTGAGCAAGAATCTTATTCAAGCTATCCCTTGGGCTATCATCCTCCATTGTGAGTAACATCATGATATCTTTTTTCCTGTGGACCTAATACCTGGGAGCTACTAGTTAACATGTACCTTGCTTTGTGTCACATTTACATTTTCTTTATCTTTTATCCTTTTCAAAATATGTCTCCTTTATTAATTCTCTGAAATTTCTAATCATGCTACCAAGTAACTCTTATTTCATTTTTCAATCCTTCCTTATATCCCTTGGAAACAATCCCCCCTCACTAAATTTCAAAAATTAAAATTAAATAAAAATTTAAATAATTAAAAAAAATTAAAAATACAGTGTGTGAGATGTGTTGTGCCATAAGTGGTCACACATTATACCCTCTTGTCCAAACAGATTTTCTTGCAAATGTATAGTGAAGTAAGTCTGGTTTAAGCTCTCTGTATTTTACTATACTCTCAATACTGGAACGTCCTGGAGATGCCTCTCCCTCTATATCCTGGTATCTTGCTGTAGCCTTTAATCATTGTGATCCTTCAGCTTTGAATCTGCAGGATCTCCCCCATCATATGCTCCAGCAGCAGGATCTAGGGCCCCTATATATATGTAGTAGATATGCAGCTTGATCTTCAGGTATGTCCCCTACCAGTTGTATGTACACATGCAAACACACACTCATACACACACTCACACACACACACACATATGTCCCCTAGCCAGTATGCAGACTGGCTCTGACTCTGTAGTCTATAACTGGATTGCTTTCTTTTATCTGGGCTGCTTTGTATGGCTTCAGTGGAAGGTGATTCACTTATTCCTGTTGTGAACTGATGTATGAGAGTGGGCTGGTGTCAATGGAAGGTCTACACTACTGAGGTAAAGAAGAATGGAGGGAAAAACAGGTTGTAAAGATGGGACTTGGAGGAAGGGACTGCAATCAGGATATAAAGTAAATAAATGAGTGAAGAATATTGATGTATATGTGTTTATAATAAAATTAACAGCTACAGTATACTTGAGGATCATAAAACTGTACCTGAAATAGGTTAGTGCTAAAATAATGGAAAGCATACAAAATAATATACACCAATTATTCATCATTACATATGTATATCCATATACATATACTAATACATGCACATGTACAAGTACACTTACACGTATATGTACACATGCAAACACACACTCATACACACACACATATATGTATACACACACACACACACACACACACATATATGCAATGTGCTTTAATATGACCAGCAATTCACATGATGTGAATATTTAGTAATATCATGGTCTCACCACTGTGAAACACAACTATTCTATACTTCAAAAATAGGGCTACAATGGAAAAAACAAACAAAACCTAGGGAATCCAGATCTTTTAAAATTTCACTCTAGTCTTCTTGGATTACCATTATATGTACAGATTATTGTTGGCTAAAACATCAATATCTAAATCAATATCTAAGAAGAAAGAAGGAAAGAACAGTAGAAAGAAATGATTAACTTACTTTAAACTACATTAAAAATCTCCCGTCCCAAATCTTCCTGAAATAGATCAATACATATTCTACTCCACTCCATAAGAATGCAATCCTAGGGTTTCCTGTTAGAGAAATCATCTTTGTAAAGTATTCCCAATTACTGAATAATAATTAGACTTTTGTTCCCAAAGACAAATTTCAGATCCTCTTACCTTTCTTAAGACGTCACTCCCAAATAATGAATCTCTCAAAGTCTGACCCCACAGTACATGTGAAGCTATGCACAGAGATAATCTGTAACTGTCTAAATTATTCATGGAAGAATCTTTTATTATTACTAATACACATATGAGATGTTTTAATAGTATAAAGTTTGGTTCTGGGATCTGTTGCAAAAGGCTAAACAAAGAAAAAGGAGAATTTTAGGTTAGACCATCTTAAAAATAATGTAAGTTAGAAATCTAACCACAAAGAACAAATAGGGTAAATGTTTTGTAGACCAACTCATAGTATAACCAGAATTCAAAAGAAGTAAGAATATATAGCTAGAGTATTACATAAAATATTTTGTGAAAATCACTTTTCTGTACAGAATCACGGAAAAAACATTTTTCAAATTATTTATGAATTTCAGTGTACTAGATGTATGACTGCTACCCACAGAAGCCAGAGGAACATGTCAAGATCCCTGGTAACAGAATGAATGAATATTGTTGCAAACCATGTATGTTCTGTGTGTGAAAACATCCAGTGTTATCAAACAGCAAACCATCTTTCTTGCCACCATGGGGACACATTTAATATCTAATGTATTATGAATCGACGACACACCCTTATAACAATCTAGAACATAAGGAGCAAAATCACACTCATGACTCTACTCAATGCCCTGGTATTAGAATGAATGAAGATTTTTGAAAACCATGTGTGTTCTGTGTATGAAAACATCCAGTGTTATTAAACAGCAAACCATCTTTCCAACCATAATGGAGTGGAGACACATTTAATATCTAATGTAGTATGAATCCATTTAACACTCTTGTGACACTCTAGAACATAAGGAGCAGAAAGCACACTTGTGACCCTACAAAATGCAATTATAAAAGCTTTGCTACAGCAAGACAGAGATGCATGGCTCCTGGGTTGCAATGGGAGCTCAAAGCTCTGGTTAAGTATGAAATCATTCTGTATCACACAGAAAAATTATTCAAAAAAGTCAAAGCTATACCTGATCTAGACTTCTCTAGGTAGTTATAGCTGAGAAAGAATTCAGTAAGAGATTCCTGTTCTAATCAATGACACATATTGACCATGTGAACTATTCACAATACCATGGTAACAATTCTAGGATGCAAGTAACCCACAGGTATTATACACACTTACTTCTTTTAATTTGTCTCACACAGGAACTAAACCAATACTCTAAACTGACCTGAACACGAGGTGTTACATAGACTGTCTTCTAAATCATGACATTTATAAAGGAGAAGGCTCCCAGGTAAGATTACAGACATGGTTCAACATGCTAGCTTGAGAAATGGGAATGTTTAAAAAGTGACAAAAACATGTCTGACCTAAGGAAACCTTTTGGCATAGAACATCATTCCAGCTTATAATCCTGTAAACACAAGCCTATGTACCCTGCAAAAGCATTGCTTCTATATTGGTGCAGTTCCCCAAGTGTTTACTGTATCATTACCTTTGAATGCCATTAATTTTTCCAGCCAGAGTTCCATCTGGGATGCTAAGCCAATTTTCATAAAAATCCAAGGTTAGTAAGCTTCCATCGATGTTAATAATAAAGTCCTTTTTTATTGAAAATAAAACAGAAATAGTAATGGTCAATGTACATTGTAGAAAGTACTTGAAAAACATTTTTGTTTAAAATTAGCAGTTTAGACCAGTGATTCTCAACTTGTGGGTCATAATCAATACGGGGTCACATATATTTTCCATATCAGATATTCCATCCATTTTTCTTTATAATCAAATCAGGAGCAAAATTTGAATTATGAAGAGAAGCAAAATGAAGTAATGGTTAAGAGTCACAAAGCCATGAGAAAATATATTAGTGTTACAGGATCAGGGAGGCTGAGAATCATTGGTTGAGATCGTAGTTCCCTAAAAGATTCCCAAACTGCCATGGCTCCAGAATATTGGCTCAAAAGTGGAACCTATATGCAGGATCTTATTTTTCTTCTTCCCTAAGACTAGAATCAATGAAGCAGAGTCCTGGTTGCTATAGCAATGAAGTAAACCTACCATCTGTTCAAATTGCCTCTCCTGGCTTCTAGACTACAACACTCCTTGCAATCATAGATCTCCACTCCACTTCCCAGCTTATGTAGTCCTGGCTGACCTAAACTCACAGAGATCCTCCTGCTTCATCTTCCCAGTGTTGGGATTACACACATGTGCGACCATGACTAGAATGTCTCTCCTTGAAATCTGGATATGTTTATATGTTAATGTTGGTGTTGTACATACAGTATACTTAAAGACTGCAATTTGGAGATTTTCTTGTTTATGAAGCTTCCTCTGGAGCCTTTCCCTATTTTTAACATGCCTGCCTGTTCACATGGATTTGTAGATGTCCTACCACATGAGTTCCTTCCCCATTACTAAATCACATTCCCGAGAATCAACTTAATGAAGTGGTGTATGTTGGCCAACAATTGGAGGCCACAGTCCACCATGGCAGGTTGAGCAGCTGTCTACATATTATCCTCTCTGAGAACGCAGAGAGCAATGAATACTTATGCTCCACCCCCTTTCTCTTTATATACAGTCAAGGCCTATTGATTGATCAGTGCTGTTCACTGTTAAGATTTATTGTCCAACTAGCCTGACCCCAGTAATCTCTCAGGGTATCCAGAAGGTTATGTGATCAAGGTGTGGTACATTTCTTCAGGCTCTTCTTTTTTTTTTTTTTCTTTGTGGGTTTTTTTTTTTAGACAGGGTCTCACTCTGGGCTGAAGTTGGTCTTCACCATGACTTATTCTCTGTCTCCAGGTTGTTAGAATTACAGGGCCTAACCACCACATTTGCCTGGAAATCTCCACAGACCTAAATCTATTTGTTTCTTGGTGATCAAAACGAGACTCTAACAATGGTCAAGCTAGGCCCAATGTCTTTGCTCCCTTCCTGCTGCCTGCTGATTGGAATGTAGAAGTCTCAGCTATCTCTCTAGTACCATGGCTTCCTGTGTTCTCAGCCCGCCATGACAATAATAGACTAGACCCCTGAAAATGTTAAGCCAGTCCCAATTAAAAATTTTCCTCTGTAAGAGTTGTCATGGTCACGGTGTCTCTTCATAGTAATAGAACATTGAGTGCGACACTGGTACTATGTCTGATCTTAAACAACTGTAAACTCAACCAGGCATGATGTTAGTAGAACATCCAGGTGAGATGATGTTGGGGCTACAAGCTCACAGAGAACCCCAACCAACAGATACCTGTAAGGTCTCATGGGCAGGTCTCTGTTTTCTTTAGTGTCCTCTTTCTGTCTATCTTACTGATTTTTATTCTCCCCATGAACAGTGTGTAAAAATACATTGCCTTTACTTCTAAGTCATCCTTAGCGTTCTCTTTAAGGCCTGAGTTTATGGGACAAGGTTTCTTACTAGAATCTTCACCTTTGGTATATTTCTAATCTCTGGACTCTTGGGCCCTGAAGAACAAAATAAGAACCAGGTTCTCAGAGACTCTCAAAGAGAAGAAATGAAGTCCATGAACTCAGTGAAAATTTTTACCAACCCAAAGTCAAACTGATTCAAATCAACACTGGCCCACTAAATTATCAGAGCATCTTCAAGAGAGAAATCTCCCAGGACTGGGGACAAAAGTTGAAACTTGAGCTTTTAATCTCATTTCAGATGAAAGCGATGTGGTCTGGGAGTCAGAGGCAGGAGGGTCTCTAGGTTGTGTTAAGTCTAGGCTGTGCATTGACAGCCTTTCTCAAAAGAACAGCCATAAGGAAGTGACATGGAAACAAGCTGTCATCTCAGGGGATGTCACTTTATATGATTGGGTGACTTAATCCTATGAAAAGAAACTCAGACATGGGGTGACAGTCTAATGGCAGAACCTTGTCTAGCACAGACAAATAGAAGGACAGGAAGGAGGGAGGAAGAAGGGCCAAAGATGAGCGATGCTACAGGCATTCAAATGTTAAGAATGCTATCCCTAAGAACTGGAGGAAAGCTAGTTGTCCCACACTGTAGCAGTGCTTACAGTTTACTGCAGTTCAGAAACTGGAGATGATTGTCCCTGTGTTGCTGTACAGAAAGGACTGGAACAGTAGCAAAGACAGTGGCTGCGCCCATTTCCTGGGTGCTTTAGAGCAAGACACCTTCTGGAGAGGTTTCCAAATAAAAATGTCCAAGTGGTACTTCTGAGCTTAAAATTTCATAGCTTAGGTAAAATTCACTCAAAGTGAAATGGTTAAAAATATTTATCCTGTTTGAATAGGCTGCATCTTTTTCACAACTCATTAAAAAACGACAACAACGATAACAAGACTCTGGCTTTTGAGATGACATATACTAATTCACATTGTTTACCTAGCTGTAGTCCTATATGAACACTACTTAAAAGGCAAAATAAACTTGGTTTGTATTAAAAAAAAAGGTTTCAGAGCTGCAGAGGAACAGCCTTGAAAGATGCTACTGACATAGAGACTCCAGGCTCAGCCTCAGCCCCTGAAGAAGATAACAGAACACAGAAATCTTCCTGTTCCTGCTAGCAATTTGGCAGCGCATACGTGCCCTCCTGATGCATGGGGAACTGAGATAGGAGAGCCTGGAGTTTGAGGCTACAAAGGGAGGCACTGTGCTTTCTCATTACCAAGCCTAGTATAGGACAAATCAGCACAACTCAGAAATCGGTCTCTCCCGCTCTTGCAGTTGCAAAGGGAAATGGGATGTAGCTTTGGACAGTTCTCAAGTTCCATCTGGGTCTCCCCTCTCCAGCTCTGAGTCCAGTCTCGCCAGTTTGTTGGATGTGAATTCTATGATCCCAAATTAATGTGCAAAATCTTTTTTCCTATAATTCAGCTTTTCATCAAAGCCACTAAGAACCAGAAGCTAAACAAAAAGCCACAGCTTCTTAAGAACTGTTTACTTCTTTTGTTTTCAAGGGCCCAGGTCACCATCAAGGAGACTAAACCTGGGGTAGGAAGAGCATGAGAATGTCTCAGCGGTATTGGGCCTGTACTGGGAAGATCTTTTCAGATACCCCAGGAATGCTCTGAACTCACAGGCAGGGGATTTAGAGGTGGGACTCTTTATCCTAGTAGCTAGATGTGGAAATGGCACTTCCAAGTCCTATTTGGGGATGGCTTGCCCAGGGAGCTTGGCTCAGTGGAGTGTAGAATGAATGCCAACATTAACAATAATTCTGGTCCAAGTGCAAATGTCTGCATCAAGTCCTCAAAAAATCCTTTTATGGTCCATTTGTTTGGACACACCCTGGTTCCAAACCTTGTTTTGCCTCAGGACCCACATTCTTAGAAACATCCTAGCTTGCTGAAGACTTGGCCTGCTTCTGCCTTCTGTTCTGCAACACTGACTGGATGCTAAGATTCATTCTTAGGCACTGTGACATTTGAGCCTTTGCAAAATATATTATGTTTATTCACGCCCCCCTCTCTTTGTGTGTGTGTGTGTGTGTGTGTGTGTGTGTTTGTGTGCACTTGTGCACATGAATTCCACTGTGCACTGTGTGGCATCAGTGGATAACTTTTGGGAGGAGTTCTGTCCTTTGGACCTGATCCCAGAGATCACACTCCAGTCACCAAGCTTGGTAGCAAGTTCCTTTATCTGATGAGCTTGTTGGTCCAGTCTGAGCTTTCACTGAACCCTTAGCCCCTCTTTCCCCATCAGCCACAAGAAAGCAATCTCTGCAGGGTTACTTTTGGTCCTACGTGACTTTCTTATGTCCCAACAGCTAAACATTTTAATTAGAATTCAACATAGTAATTAAATTGCTAAATTCAATAGGAATTACAGAATGTGGGCTTTTCTGATTCTGTATTGCTTTCCATATTCTTAATTAAGAGTCTTCTATACAGTAAAACAGTCATCATTTGGACCTATTTGGTTTCCTTAAGATATATTTTTAGGAAGATTTTACGAAGTTTGGATGTTGAATTTGCTCCTCAAATACCAATTTTCAAACTAGGAAGTGAGTGTTCTATGAACTTCACATGAGAACTCACTGAATAGATTTTTTTAAAAATGCTTTTGAGTCATTTGAAAGCTGTTTCTACCTCCTTCTGTGCAGGTCTCAGAATTCCTGGGAGGCCTTTTGTTTTCCTAATGAGAAAGCAGACTGTGGTGGAGCAGTGGATGCACTGACACTGTCTCTCCTCTTGCTGTGCCTTCCATGAAGATGCCTGAAGACTTGGAGGAGCTGAATGGTAGAGTTTCCTTGTATCTTCCAGAGGAGAAGATAACACCATCCAGAATCCTTGTGACAAGCACTTGCTTGCGATTGAGCAAGGGTCATGTTGCCTGTCATCTGAAAAGCAGCAGAGAAGCATCATCATTGTGTCCCCACTCTAAAAACAAAATGCAAGTCTCTGGGCATGCTGGTGGAATCCCACACTCCCCCTGACCTGCTGGCTCATCCTGCTGCATAGGACATCATCTGCAGTTGGAACTCCTCGGTCTCCACCAATGGTTCTTCAAGTCTCAAGTCATGTACATTTTCAGATCATTGAGCTCCTCTGCAGGATACTGGTGTTACTAAGGCTGGAGACGGTAAGACATGTGCACATCCAGTGTATCCTCAAAGGCTTCAGTCCTTCATAGGTTCTAGGTTACCTTCATGGTTCTCATCTTTCTTACTACCTTCTATGACCAGAGATCTACTCAGACTGCTTTTCTAGTAGGTCCTCAATGAAGTTCAGGCTCAAAACAAGAACCAAGGATAGTGACTGATGGTGCTGGAGGATAGCAAACATCCAATAGCCAGCAACATAGAAACTTCGCAGGACTCTGTGGACTGTGTAGATGACAGTGCACATCCTTTAAATCTAATCTCCAGTTTTCAGTGAGTTCTGTTTGCTACAGTGAATGGTGTGAGCCTTGTCTAGTTTACTACCAGGCACAGATGGAGTTCTTAGAACTCCCTTTGAAAACATTTAGACATGTGTAGAAATCAGGAAGTAAAGATTGAGTGTTTTGAAAGACATGAGTCCTACCAATGTAACTATGCAAGCCCAGTGTTAACTTCCTCCATGACGTTCACCTTTCCTTCATGTTTACCTTCGCCTTCCTTTGAAGAATGACCTACAGCAAGTAACTTGCCTTCCAAAGCCTCTGACTTACAGATCCATAAAGAAAACTATGAATTTTAGATTCAAGTACTTAGTATTAGTCAGAGTTCTTCAAAGAAATAAAAGAAATAGAACCAATTGTATATGTCTCTCTCTGCATGTGTATTCTGTATACACAGTCATATGATGCACAACGTTTTTTTCAATAGTGTATTTCACACTCAAGCTACAAAACTGCCTAGGAACAGTTTTCTCAGTCTGTATTCCAGCCCTTGACTTACATGTGGCTCTGTATGTGTTTCTACTTGTAAAGTCAGTGTTATGTTTGAAAGAAATCTCAAAACTGTAGAGCTCACAGTTGAGATCTAGTCAGCCTGACAGCCTGAGAATTAAAAATGTCACTGACAGATCAATCCCCCAAATCAAGCTAGGAATCAGCCTTCACCTATATTCCTCTTTCTATTCAGCCAGCAACTGGCCAGATATCATACATACATACACACATACACACACACACACACACACACACACACACACACACACACACACACACACAGGAGCAGTTATGTCCTTTAGTCCACCAGTGTGGATGCTAAGCTCTTTAGAACACTCTTCCTGATACTGTAAGACATACTATTTAGTCAGCACCTGGGCATCCCATGCCTGACCAAGTTGAGGGTGCAATTACTAATCACATGATGTTCCCCAAATACAATGGCCTCAAGAACAGGAACTGAAAATTAGCAAAGCTTTATGTCTCAGTTCTAAAGCTGAGGGTATCAATATATTTTCTGTTAAGAAATCCTAGACTATGTATAAACTAAACTTGTACTGAGATGCTGATGCTACAATTAGAAGTGGGAAGAAGTCACTTTTGAACTACAAAATGAGGATTCCAACTTACTAATCCAGCCTGATGGTCTAACTGCAGTAGTAGAGACAGAAAGTCAACCATCCAGTCATATGTTTGAAACACAGAACACAGTAGAACTGCTCCCTCTCTCTGTCCAATACTGGAAACAAACAAACAAATAAACAAACAAACAAAACTTGTGACTTGAATATGTGGCGACTGAAAGCACGCAGCCCAGAAGTGTAATTGATAAGATATGAAGTTCTAAGAATGTAAGACTCAGCTCTGGTCTCTTTCTTGTGAAAAGTCCACCTTTAAGTAGGGATTACTCACAGAGACCCAAAGCCACCTGTCAGGCAGACAAACTTCCCTGCACCTGAGATCAGGGTGTGCCCTGCTTAAATGTTTGCCCTAAGCAAAAGTCAGGGGCTTCATACTGGCTGTCTCACATTACTAGGATGCATATCCTAGGGTTTGAGGGGTTGTCATTGAGGAAGTGATGTAGACAGAGCTTGTTCATCAGAAACTAGACTGTCCACACACCTCTGTGAGAATCCTCTCACGATGCACTACTGAGCTGGGGTGCAGACTAGCAAGATAAAAGCAGAGGGGGTTGGGGTGTGGATATCAAATTTTCTCTGGTATCTATTAAAGTCAGCAGAGTCTGGCCACCATGTACTCATGTAGTGACAAGCTAGAGACAATCACATAGAAATAGTGACACACCTCACCGCCTGGACAGGTGGGCACTCCTGAGAGTGCAGAGCGGAAGAGACCACCAACACTGCTCACCCCTGCCCACATCCCTGGCCCAAGAGGAAACTGTATGCGGCCTCTGGGTTCCCTTGGATAAGGGCACAACAGCAGTGGGTCCCCTGCGTCTGAGACACCGCCAGAACCTGAAGGGACCGACCAGATAAACAGTTCTCTGCACCCAAATCCCGTGGGAGGGAGAGCTACACCTTCAGAGAGGCAGACACGCCTGGGCAACCAGAAGAGACTGCACTCTGCACACATTACTGATTCCAGAGGAAAACACCAAATGCCATCTTGAACCCTGGTGCACGGAAGCTCTCGGAAAGGGCGGTGCAGATCTTCCTGGTTGCGGCCAGCTTGGAGACCTCATAAGCAACACCCCACAAGCAAACTTGAGCCTCGGGACCACAGGTAAGACCAACTTTTCTGCTGCAAGAGACCTGCCTGGTGAACTCAAGACACTGGCCCACAGGAACAGCTGAAGACCTGTAGAGAGGAAAAACTACACACCTGAAAGCAGAACACTCTGTCCCCATAACTGGCTGAAAGAAAACAGGAAAACAGGTCTACAGCACTCCTGACACACAGGCTTATAGGACAGTCTAGTCATTGTCAGAAATAGCAGAACAAAGTAACACTAGAGATAATCTGATGGCGAGAGGCAAGCGCAGGAACCCAAGCACAGAAACCAAGACTACATGGCACCATCAGAGCCCAATTCTCCCACCAAAGCAAACACAGAATATCCAAACACACCAGAAAAGCAAGATCTAGTTTCAAAATGATATTTGATCATGATGCTGGAGGACTTCAAAAAAGACGTGAAGAACTCCCTTAGAGAAACACAGGAAAACATCAATAAACAAGTAGAAGCCTACAGAGAGGAATCGCAAAAATCCCTGAAAGAATTCCAGGAAAACATAAATAAACAAGTAGAAGCCCATAGAGAGGAGTCACAAAAGTCCCTGAAAGAATTCCAGGAAAACATAATCAAACAGTTGAAGGAATTAAAAATGGAAATAGAAGCAATCAAGAAAGAACACATGGAAACAACCCTGGATATAGAAAACCATAAGAAGAGACAAGGAGCTGTAGATACGAGCTTCATCAACAGAATACAAGAGATGGAAGAGAGAATCTCAGGAGCAGAAGATTCCATAGAAATCATTGACTCAACTGTCAAAGATAATGTAAAACGGAAAAAGCTACTGGTCCAAAACATACAGGAAATCCAGGACTCAATGAGAAGATCAAACCTAAGGATAATAAGTATAGAAGAGAGTGAAGACTCCCAGCTCAAAGGACCAGTAAATATCTTCAACAAAATCATAGAAGAAAACTTCCCGGGCTGGAGAGATGGCTCAGAGGTTAAGAGCACTGTCTGCTCTTCCAAAGGACCTGAGTTCAATTCCCAGCAACCACATGGTGGCTCACAACCATCTGTATTGAGATCTGATGCCCTCTTCTGGACTGCAGGCATACATGCAGGCAGAAAGCTGTATGATGTATACATAATAAATAAATATTTAAAAAAGAAAAGAAAAGAAAACTTCCCTAACCTAAAGAAAGAGATACCCATAAGCATACAAGAAGCCTACAGAACTCCAAATAGATTGGACCAGAAAAGAAACTCCTCCCATCACATAATAGTCAAAAGACCAAACACACAAAATAAAGAAAGAATATTAAAAGCAGTAAGGGAAAAAGGTCAAGTAACATATAAAGGCAGACCTATCAGAATCACACCAGACTTTTCGCCAGAAACTATGAAAGCCAGAAGATCCTGGACAGATGTCATACAGACCCTAAGAGAACACAAATGCCAGCCCAGGTTACTGTGCCCTGCAAAACTCTCAATTAACATAGATGGAGAAATGAAGCTATTCCATGACAAAACCAAATTTACACAATATCTTTCTACAAATCCAGCACTACAAAGGATAATAAATGGTAAAGCCCAACATAAGGAGGCAAGCTATACCCTAGAAGAAGCAAGAAACTAATCGTCTTGGCAACTAAACAAAGAGAAGAAAAGCACACAAACATAACCTCATATCTAAATATGAATATAACAGGAAGCAATAATCACTATTACTTAATATCTCTCAACATCAATGACCTCAACTCCCCAATAAAAAGACATAGATTAACAAACTGGATACACAATGAGGACCCTGCATTCTGCTGCCTACAGGAAACACACCTCAGAGACAAAGACAGACACTACCTCAGAGTGAAAGTCTGGAAAACAACTTTCCAAGCAAATGGTCGGAAGAAGCAAGCTGGAGTAGCCATTCTAATATCAAATAAAATCAATTTTCAACTAAAAGTCATTAAAAAAGATAAGGAAGGACACTTCATATTCATCAAAGGAAAAATCCACCAAGATGAACTCTCAATCCTAAATATCTATACCACAAATACAAGGGCACCTACATACGTAAAACAAACCTTACTAAAGCTCAAAACACACATTGCACCTCACACAATAATAGTAGGAGGTTTCAACACCCCACTCTCATCACTGGACAGATCATGGAAACAGAAATTAAACACAGACGTAGACAGACTAAGAGAAGTCATGAGCCAAATGTACTTAACATATATTTATTGAACATTCTATCCTAAAGCAGAAGGATATACCTTCTTCTCAGCTCCTCATGGTACTTTCTCCAAAATTGACCATATAATTGGTCAAAAAACGGGCCTCAACAGGTACAGAAAGATAGAAATAATCCCATGCGTGCTATCGGACCACCACGGCCTAAAACTGGTCTTCAATAACAATAAGGGAAGAATGCCCACATATACGTGGAAATTGAACAATGCTCTACTCAATGATAACCTAGTCAAGGAAGAAATAAAGAAAGAAATTAAAAACTTTTTAGAATTTAATGAAAATGAAGGTACAACATACCCAAACTTATGGGACACAATGAAAGCTGTGCTAAGAGGAAAACTCATAGCGTTGAGTGCCTGCAGACAGAAACAGGAAAGTGTATATGTCACCAGCTTGACAGCACACCTAAAAGCTCTAGAACAAAAAGAAGCAAATACACCCAGGAGGAGTAGAAGGCAGGAAATAATCAAACTCAGAGCTGAAATCAACCAAGTAGAAACAAAAAGGACCATAGAAAGAATCAACAGAACCAAAAGTTGGTTCTTTGAGAAAATCAACAAGATACCCAGACTAACGAGAGGACACAGAGAGTGCGTCCAAATTAACAAAATCAGAAATGAAAAGGGAGACATAACTACAGATTCAGAGGAAATTCAAAAAATCATCAGATCTTACTATAAAAACCTATATTCAACAAAACTTGAAAATCTGCAGGAAATGGACAATTTCCTAGACAGATACCAGGTACCGAAGTTAAATCAGGAACAGACAAACCAGTTAAACAACCCCATAACTCCTAAGGAAATAGAAGTAGTCATTAAAGGTCTCTCAAGCAAAATGAGCCCAGGTCCAGATGGGTTTAGTGCAGAATTCTATCAGAACTTCATAGAAGACCTCATACCAATATTATCCAAACTATTCCACAAAATTGAAACAGATGGAGCACTACCAAATTCCTTCTACGAAGCCACAATTACTCTTATACCTAAACCACACAAAGACCCAACAAAGAAAGAGAACTTCAGACCAGTTTCCCTTATGAATATCGACGCAAAAATACTCAATAAAATTCTGGCAAACTGAATACAAGAGCACATCAAAACAATCATCCACCATGATCAAGTAGGCTTCATCCCAGGCATGCTGGGATGGTTTAATATACGGAAAACCATCAACGTGATCCATTATATAAACAAACTGAAAGAACAAAACCACATGATCATTTCATTAGATGCTGAGAAAGCATTTGACAAAATTCAACAGCCCTTCATGATAAAAGTCCTGGAAAGAATAGGAATTCAAGGCCCATACCTGAACATAGTAAAAGCCATATACAGCAATCCAGTTGCTAACATTAAACTAAATGGAGAGAAACTTGAAGCAGTCCCACTAAAATCAGGGACTAGACAAGGCTGCCCACTCTCTCCCTACTTATTCAATATAGTTCTTGAAGTTCTAGCCAGAGCAATCAGACAACAAAAGGAGGTCAAGGGGATACAGATCGGAAAAGAAGAAGTCAAAATATCACTATTTGCAGATGATATGATAGTATATTCAAGTGATCCCAAAGTTCCACCAGACAACTACTAAAGCTGATAAACAACTTCAGCAAAGTGGCTGGGTATAAAATTAACTCAAATAAGTCAGTAGCCTTCCTCTACACAAAAGAGAAACAAGCCGAGAAAGAAATTAGGGAAACGAAACCCTTCATAATAGACCCAAATAATATAAAGTACCTCGGTGTGACTTTAACCAAGCAAGTAAAAGATCTGTACAATAAGAACTTCAAGACACTGAAGAAAGAAATTGAAGAAGACCTCAGAAGATGGAAAGATCTCCTATGCTCATGGATTGGCAGGATTAATATAGTAAAAATGGCCATTTTACCAAAGGGTTCTACAGATTCAATGCAATCCCCATCAAAATACCAATCCAATTCTTCAAAGAGTTAGACAGAACAATTTGCAAATTCATCTGGAATAACAAAAAAACCCAGGATAGCTAAAACTACCCTGAACAATAAAAGGACTTCAGGGGGAATCACTATCCCTGAACTCAAGCAGTATTACAGAGCAATAATGAAAAAACTGCATGGTACAGAGACAGACAGATAGACCAATGGAACAGAATTGAAGACCCAGAAATGAACCCACACACCTATGGTCACTTGATTTTTGACAAAGGAGCCAAAACCATCCAATGGAAAAAAGATAGCATTTTCAGCAAATGGTGCTGGTTCAACTGGAGGTCAACATGTAGAAGAATGCAGATTGATCCATGCTTATCACCCTGTACAAAGCTTAAGTCCAAGTGGATCAAGGACCTCCACATCTAACCAGATACACTCAAACTAATAGAAGAAAAACTAGGGCAGCATCTGGAACACATGGGCAATGGAAAAAATTTCCTGAACAAAACACCAATGGCTTATGCTCTAAGATCAAGAATCGACAAATGGGATCTCATAAAACTGCAAAGCTTCTGTAAGGCAAAGGACACTGTGGTTAGGACAAAAAGGCAACCAACAGATTGGGAAAAGATCTTTATCAATCCTACAACAGATAGAGGCCTTATATCCAAAATATACAAAGAACTCAAGAAGTCAGACTGCAGGGAAACAAATAACCCTATTAAAAAATGGGGTTCAGAGCTAAACAAAGAATTCACAGCTGAGGAATGCCGAATGGCTGAGAAACACCTCAAGAAATGTTCAACATCTTTAGTCATAAGGGAAATGCAAATTAAAACAACCCTGAGATTTCACCTCACACCAGTGAGAATGGCTAAGATCAAAAACTCAGGTGACAGCAAATGCTGGCGAGGATGCGGAGAAAGAGGAACACTCCTCCATTGTTGGTGGGATTGCAGACTAGTACAACCATTCTGTAAATCAGTCTGGAGGTTCCTCAGAAAATTGGACATTGAACTGCCTGAGCATCCAGCTATACCTCTCTTGGGCATATACCCAAAAGATGCCCCAACATATAAAAAAGACATGTGCTCCACTATGTTCATCGCAGCCTTATTTATAATAGCCAGAAAATGGAAAGAACCCAGATGCCCTTCAACAGAGGAATGGATACAGAAAATGTGGTACATCTACACAATGGAATATTACTCAGTTATCAAAAACAATGACTTTATGAAATTCGTAGGCAAATGGTTGGAACTGGAAAATATCATCCTGAGTGAGGTAACCCAATCACAGAAAAACACACATGGTATGCACTCATTGATAAGTGGCTATTAGCCCAAATGCTTGAATTACCCTAGATGCCTAGAACAAATGAAACTCTAGATGGATGATCAAAATGTGAATGTTTCACTCCTTCTTTAAAAGGGGAACAAGAATACCCTTGGCAGGAAATAGAGAGGCAAAGATTAAAACAGACACAGAAGGAACACCCATTCAGAGCCTGCCCCACATGTGGCCCATACATATACAGCCATCCAATTAGACAAGATGGATGAAGCAAAGAAGTACATTCCAACAGGACCCGGATGTAGATCTCTCCTGAGAGACACAGCCAGAATAAAGCAAATACAGAGGCGAATGCCAGCAGCAAACCACTGAACTGAGAATAGGACCCCCGTTGAAGGAATCCGAGAAAGAACTGGAAGAGCTCAAAGGGGCTCGAGACCCCTTATGAACAACAATGCCAAGAAACCAGAGCTTCCAGGGACTAAGCCACTACCTAAGGACTATACATGGACTGACCCTGGACTCTGACCTCATAGGTAGCAATAGATATCCTAGTAAGAGCACCAGTGGAAGGGGAAGCCCTGGGTCCTGCTAAGACTGAACCTCCAGGGAACTAGATTGTTGGGGGGAGGGCAGCAATGGGGGGAGGTTGGGGAGGGGAACACCCATAAAGAAGGGGAGGGAGAGGGATTAGGGGGATGTTTGCCCGGAAACCGGGAAGGGGAATAACACTCGAAATGTAAATAAGAAATACTCAAGTTAATAAAAAAAAAAAAAAAGAGTTGGACTGCTGACAGATTCTGCAAGGAGGTTTGGGTCACTTTGATCCAAGATGTGCTATTGCTTGAGAAATAGCAGCTGGTGAGAACTAGAAACGGTAGGAAACTTTTATCCTGCTTTGCCTTTAAAAGAAGTTGAAACTGAATAAACTGTGCATTGGCTGACTGGGCTGTGTAACTCGTGTCCAGGTTAATGCGACACTCACTTGGGACCTCAATGTAGCAGACTGTAACAGTGAATTAATTAAACAACTTTGGCTCCTTAGTACAGTCATGGCACCTGCCCAAGAGTTCTCCGGTTTTGAGAATGAAAGACACATTTCTAATTCTCCTGACAGCTACCATACATCTCCCTTCCACTCAGCATCCCAGGTTTAACACCTTTTAAATCTATGTTTTATCTTTGCTGCCCTGTTATCTTCTGGGAAACACCCCACTCCCCCAATAGGGTCCTATTCCCTTCTACCTACATCATAGGCTGCTTTCTCTCCTGTAGCTTTTAAATCTGGTCCTTCTAACTCTGGATCATGGTGACTCTCTTCATCCTCTCCTCTCTCCCAATACCTTGACCTGTCTTTCTATCTTTCTGCTCAGCCATTGGCTATGGCAACTCTTTATTATCAGTTGAAGCCCTCAGGGGCACTCAGGTCTAGAAGTGAGGCTTTTGGGGGACAAAATAAGACAATTCCCAACACCAGATGTTGACACTTTACACATACATTCTTGATATTGAATAAAGCCACTATCTTTGAGAATATAGGAATTTGATCCTCAGAGCTAGGGAGGGTAAACATAAAGAAGAAAATGGCAGACATTTTGCCTATGGACTCTGTTCATATGTTTCTGGCTAGAACTTAGTCACATGCAAACTCTTGGTTTGAGAGACACCTAGGAAATATAATTCATAGTTGCCAACTCTGTACTCTATTAAAGATGTAGGAAATGTGAAGGGAAGATAGAAAATAATAGTACAGACTCTCTCAAAATTCTCTGAGGCCTGTGGGTTTGTACTCCAGGGACGCTGGAGGCCTGCTCTAACCAGAGACACAGGAGGCCCACACTAAACAGAGACAGTACTACCTGACTCCCAGGAGACCAGCAGTCACCCAGTTCACAGAGCTCTACATTCCTCCAGTGAGGCTGGATCCAGTCAGAGACATGAATGACAGTTAACAGCAGAGATAAACATAGGGGAGAGGCAAACTCCAGGTCATAAACAACAGAACCCAATGCAAAATCTGCTGCTCACTCAGAGGACCTATAGTGTGCTTAACCATCATCTGTAACAGGAGATGTTAACATCATCTGTAACTCAACATCTGTGCCATCCGCTGGCCACTGAGGGAACTGCATGCAGAGGGACCACAGACAAAAGTCAGCCAAAGAACAATTCATCAAAATAAATAAGAGTGAATACACTTTTCTTTCAAAAAGTCATACAAATGTATGGTCAAGGCAAACAACACCCAAGAAAACACAATAATGCAATATTTCATAACAACCCCAGAGTGCAAAGAAACAGCATAAAAACAATCTCTTAAACCTATAATAATTCTATAGGTATTTCTTGAAATAGCGGTTGGAGTAAGCAACCAGGCTGTAATGCTCTTATAAGTTCCATAGCCTCATCAACCCTTCGTAACAATCTCCACCTGTTTGATTTTTCCTTAATTACAAATATGTGTGTTAGAATCCTGCGTCTCTCTGTGATCGAACTGTAAACAGTAGTCAATGTAACACTGGCAATCATTAACCACAATCTTTAAGTTTCCCTTGTAACACAAGAGCACAGCCATAACTTTGGAAAGCAAAAGTCACCCTCCAACAAACAATCTATTCTCTAAAATCCAGTCTCTCCAAAACTCCAAGTCCATTCCTGGACCTATAAAGTATGACTGCCAAGTCTTGCATATGAACGAGCAATGGTGCAGGCTCTAATACCTCACCAAAGAGACATTGTCCTAAATTCTTTTAAAAGTCTGGTTTCCATGATAAGAGTTATATTAAAATATGATCCCAATCTAGACCTGTTTCCCTATGTTGGCTCATGCCACGTGTTGTCTAGAATGACTCCAGTTTTAAGCCAACTTTCTGTTACCAATGTTACAAATTTTTAACCATACCCAATAACTTAAAAGCCAGTCACCTATAGCCAAGACATGTAGAGCGCATTATACATTTAAAACCAAACAGAAAAAAAATGAAGTGACAACACATATCTTTAGTATTTAGATCAAACACCATTTTTACTTTTTCTAGCTGTCATTTTAAAAGAAGCACCTTGTTAGCTGTTGAATCCAATAATCACAGTCAAAGATTTCTCTAAGAGAAACAGCTAACAGCTCCATTACCATAGAAGGTTTGAAGCTGCTGGCACCTTTAAGATCAGCTAGTGTAAACATTTAGCCAGCCCCCTGGGGAGCTTCCCCAGTGGACAGACCTAGGCTCCTAGCTACATTCCTCCATTGATACCAGATCCAGTCAGAGACATGCATGACTGTGACACCAGAGATAACCAGTTATCTATGATGCAGGTCTCCAAAGGTCAATTTAAACTGCTTTTTATTTATTTGTTCCTTTCTTGAAAGGACTTAAAACTAAATCAAGGGAGGAATCAACCAGCATTTAAAGATTTAACCATGTTTTTCTTTTAAACATGAAACACAAAACATTCAAGCAACTAGAAGCAAAACCCAGCCATAAACTGACATACATGGACAGCTTGGAGCACCAAGGACAGACAATAGATATAGAGGGAAGGAGCTAGATGGTGTCCCACCAAAAGGTCCCAGATATCGTACTTAAAGGAAATAAGAGCCAGAAATAAGTGGGTGTGGTTGTGACCTTGCTGGAGTGGGTGTGACCCTGGCTGGAGTGGGTTTGGCCCTGCTGGAGTGGGTGTGACCCTGGCTGGAGTGGGTTTGGCCCTGCTGGAGAGGGTTTGGCCCTGCTGGAGTGGGCGTGGCCTTGGGGGTGTGGGTTGTAATTCTCTCAGTGATCTGCTAGCAGCCTTCAGATGAGGATGGAGAACTCTCACCCCCTCCTGCACCATCCTGCCAGGACGCTGCCCTGCTCCTGCCATGATGATGACGGAATGAACTTCTGACCCTGTAAGCCAGCCCCAGTCACATGTTGTCCCTGTGAGAGCTGCCTCATTCACGCTGTCTGTCCGCAGCAGTAAAACCCTAAGTAAGTCAGAAGTTGATACCAAGGCCTGGGTATTACTGATAGGCCTCACCATACTTTTATTTGGAAGAACGTGAATTTTGGGACTTTGGATTTGGAAAGCCACGAAATGGTTTGAGTGGGGCCCAATGAGCCACCCTGGCAGGAAGACTTTGTGGCTGTGAGTGATTTTAACTGCATAGACCTGGCCCAGGAGGCTTCAGGGAGAATAATTTCAGTGTGTGGCCTGGAGATTGTTTTTGTGGTGTTTTGGTGAAGAATGTGGCTGCTTTTTGCCCCTGTCTGAAGAGTCTGCCTGAGGCTAAGGTGAAGACTCAGATTCATTGCACCGACAAAGGACGTCTCAGAAAAGCCCAGCAGAGACTCTGTTCTCTGGTTAAGTCTCAGGAGGAGAATTTTGGGCAAGTGCAGTGAGATTAGTAAAGAAACAATATATAATATATTGTTCGGGTATTAAAGGGGCACCCACAAGTGAAACGGAGCCATGTCTGAACCCAGCACAGAGGCCCTAGCAGATGCTGAGCGGATGCCAATGCCCACAAGTACTCAAGACAGTTAAAAACTATGCCTGTGTGAAATCTTCTATACGGCCATATACAGACGTTCACAGCAGCACAGTTCTTTCATGAAGCCTTCGGTCTGGCAGTCCATCCACTGAAAAATAGCCAAGTAAAATGTTTGGTAATATATGGAAAAGGGCTTGGTGATGTGAATTATTATAGAACGATGAGGAGAAACTGGGTCAAGGGCATGAACATGAGATCACGATGTATACCGACTTTCTAAAAACACATATATTCAAAGACATGAAACTGTGACCAGGACAAATGCCCTGTTCTGATTGAATTTGCAAAGATTACAAAACTATGATGCTTGCCCGATTGAGGTTACAGGGACCTTGTCGCTATAGCAACCACCTTTACTTGGATGGACCCCATAGAATAAGAGGAATTACTTCAGTGAGGAAGTTGTGCTCAGTGGTTTGAATAAATCTTGTCCCCACGGAAACTTGCGGTAAAAACCGTGATGCTTCTGTTCGGTGCCACAAGAGCAGACTGTGTTGCCTTATGGGTCTGTGCCCATTTGCCCTTTTGTTTTTCTGCCATGTTAGGGTGCAACGTGAGACCTTCACCAGATATAGCCACCCATCTTGGTCACCCGGCTCCCAGAACTTGGAGGTAAATAAACATCTTTCCTTTATTAATATTACTATTAATTATTGATTATCTATTATTCTTATAGGGAAAGACAATGGGTTAAGAAATTATGAGTAAGCTCTGCTGTTAACAGAAGTGTCAGACTTTCAGCAGCTCAGAAACAAAGATGACAATACACACACACACACACACACACACACACACACACACACACACGTCAGCCTCGAGTCCTGTGGAGCCACTTCCTGGGAGAGGCAGGGACATGAGGTGGGAGTCTGCCCCTCTCTGATGGCCACCTAGGTTGTGGCTCCCATCGAGTGCCTGACACATCTGGTTGTCAAGGACACAGAGAATCATGGGATGGTGGAGTGATTATGTCGACAACTGCTGGGGACGTTGTGAGTGTTCCAGGCTTCCAGCAAGAAACAGCAAGGGCTTTTAAATATTTTTAAAAAGTGCTCTAATTGTCTCAAAAAATAGCAAGAGAGTTATGGTGCTTTTAGTCAATAAATAAAGCTACACCAGGTGGCGCCACCCTTAACCTAGAGAGCTAAGTCAGAAAGCTCATGACATCTAGGCAAGCTGGGGCTGTAAAACAAAACCCTGCCGAGAAAAAAAGTAATAAGAACAGAAAAAAGTAATAAAAAAGGGGGAAAATATTGCTGTAAAAAACTTATAATTACTAAAAAAAAGTAATAGAGGAAAATATTGCTGCAAAAGAAAAAAAACTTATAATTGCTGAACAAGATCAAACAGAAAAACTACTCCAAAATGTACTATCTGGGCTAACGACCAGGGAATATAGTATTCCTGCAGTTGCAAAATCTCTCACAGCCATGTTCATCCATTTCCTACCACAAAACTGAGACTACTCTGTAGGTAATGCGCTGTTATCTACATCAAAACACCCAATGTTATACATGAAGAGCAGCTCAACAACTTCCCTATGTTCATGCTGCACTCCCTGATCTGTTGGAGTGACTGTGGGTGTCCGATGTGTCTCCTCACCATGGAACAGTATTTCCCCACGTTAAAGCCAGAAATATTGTGGAAACAACTCCAAAGAAACCTCTTTGGACCTTCTCTCATCCACACTACGAAATGAACAAGGCCATTTGCAAAAAATGGCAACAGCGTGAGTCCTGAAAGGTCAAAGGAGGAGAAAGAACGGAGGGTTTGCAAGCCACTCACTTCAAGAAATGCTGGAGGACTCAGGTACACACTCGCAGTGTGTCAACAATGTTGTCTGGAGGAAAAAATACACAATGGATAACATATTATTTGACAAATCCATGCCAGAACGACTGAAGCTACATCGTAAAGACTCAAGTCGCCGAAGTTCGCTAATTGAGTTTATAATGTATGGAAATTATGTGATGCTTCCCCTTCCCTCGCCATCATGAGCTTGGTTTTCAGTGGAAGGGACGGTGTCTGTGAATGTCACCCGTGTTCCCGTGTCGCCCTTTGATCTTCTTTTCCGACACTTACAGTGATGGGTGACAGAGGGAGTAACCGTAGCCAACAATTAATTATTCTTTACAAGATGAGCTCCAATGTGAGCCCAATTAAACAATTTCCGGACACCTCTTCCTTGCTAAAACAAGTACATTTAATGAAGAGAAGCCCCCTGCCTGTCACTCAGGCTTTCATTCCCGTGCACGCTTACAGAGGTAACCACTGCCCTTCTCTCCCCATCTGGAAATACCAATTGTCACCCTTTAAATGCTCCGTGTCCTCCTGACCCCTGGAAATTTAACTTAGAGGCTTTTACAACTTTTTCCTCCGGATGACACCATCTGGAAAGGTGTTTCTGGGGACAAACATGACTGCAGGCCATTTTAAGCAACTTAACACCGTTCCCATATGCAAGGCACAGCGCTTACAAGAATGAAGCAAATGCTCAACTTCAGCCAGGACTCGGAAAGAGGGGTCTTGATGGACTCAAAGCTTGAATTCTTTGGACCCTGCTACAATTTGTCCATCATAACATGGAATAATAAACAAAGGGTTTCAAACACCACAACATTCCAACATCTTGTCAAAAGTGATTATTTGAAAGGTCACAACTGTGGCATGTGACTCCTATGGGTTCCAACAGGAACGTACTTCACCACACAAGCCTCAGACATCTCACCCCATCCAAGCTTAAGATCCCATCTGACAGATGTGTGAAGAAAGGTTTCAGTCACAAACAGCTGTGGAAACTGCAAACATGAGGCTTGGGAAGGACATGACTGTTCAAGGGGCAGCATGCAGAAAAGATTTTATGATAATCTCTCCCTGGTTGTGTTAAGAGCTATTGAAATCTATACATGTGATAAAATTTCACACACACACACACACACACACACACACACACACACAATGAGATCTAACATAATTTCCAAAATGTCAATAGGTGACTTTATTTCACAGATAACAACTTCCGATCTAGAACAACCATCTCTATAGTTCTACAATGGAGGCTCCTTGGGCGAGGCTGGATGAAGATTCTGTAGGAGTTTTCCTGAACCGTTTTAAAACTCTGACCTGTGCTACATTATTTTTTTAATATTAAGGGCTTTTATTTCTTTTTCAGTTGGTTGTTTTTGTTTTGTGTTTTGTTTTGTGTGTCAGACTGGATGGAAAATTCTAGACAGTCTGATCCTGTGGTTTAATTTTCCTACACATTTAAACACAGTTAAACCTCAGGGATGGCTACCTTGAAATTCTGTTGCAAAGTAGCAAAGCTCCCATGATCTTTAAGGTAAGAATGGATTCTATCAACTGATAAACAGGACTCGGGGCTCGGACCCAGCAAGGAACAATATGGGAATTTTTGTCTTTCTTTTTTTTTTTAATTTTTCACTAAATAATTTTTTTTATAAATTGCTTTTTGTATTAATTTTTCTTTTTTTAATTTTTTATTAGATATATTTCTTTACTTACATTTCAGATGTTATTCCCCTTCCTGCCTTCCTGTCAATCAGCCCCCATTCCCTCCCCTTCCCCTCCCCCAACTTTTTGCCTTTTTAATTAAAAATAGTTTCTTCACTCACATGATACACCCCAAGGAGAGTTTCCCCTTCCTGGGATCCAATAGGAGGGAAGTGTGAATCTTCCTGGGAAGGGGAAATGGAATCCAAAGGAATTTTGTGAACATCTGATTTGCTAGGGGCTTCTTTAAAATGTGTGCCATGTTAAGTTTAAACCCTTGCACTGCATGGAAAACTGGCTTACGAGGTGCACCTAGGTAGTGGGGACACCAGCTTAGGCTTAAAGAGCAACAGAGCAAATGGGTAGCATCCCAGGATGGCTCACAAATGAGCCCCCACCAGCAAGAGTGAGAGCCCACTGCACATGACAAGTGCACATGTCGAAGCCTGATTTGCCAGAGGCTGAGAGTGACATGTTTAAATGGCGGCTGGATGGTTAGCATTTTAAGGAGAATCCATGTGTTGCCAGACAAAGCAACATTCCTACCTTTATTCTTGTCAGGTTTGTATTCCCCGTCTCCCAAGATATCTTCAAGATCCTTGTCTGACCAACCTACAGAAAAACCACACATTTCAGTGGCCAAAAGAAAAAAATCTCAGCAGCAAACATTTGGATTAGTTAAAGTTGTCCATGACACGTGAATGTTCTTCATGGAACTGAGAGTGTGGTTCAGTGGCACAGCAGATGTAAGGTCTCAGAACCACACCTTGTGCTCATACTAGGGATCGATGGGGAAGGGGAGAAGGAGGAGGAAGGGAAGGAGGTTGAGGGAAATGAACAAGGAAGAAAGGGGGTAGGCAAAATTTCAACCAGCCCCTCAGACAGCTCACTGCCGATGTATATGTTCTGTAGAACGTCCAATCATCTTGAGTGTTTGTGTGACCACAGAGAGAAGAATACAATCCTATAATTAAGTTCAGATGAGACGCCATCCCCCTGCCTGGATGGCAGCTCTCTGAGGTCTGACTCTATAGAAGACTCTGCTTCTTAACTGAACCAAGGAGATTAATGCCTTTCTGCAAAAATAAGTCTCAACTTTCTCACAATCTGCGACACAATCACAGATGACTAATACGAGAAGCAGAATCATTATTAACCATAGTTCAGTAATTAAGTACACATCTTCCTGAATGTCCTATGCTCTGTGTGCAAAGTGTGCTTAAAGCCGTCCTGCTGTATTCCAGAGGACAGGGGAATGATTTGCTAAGCCCCTGGCATCACTGTCCCTTCTCTTACTTGACTTTGTCTGCTTTGTGTCATGAGACCACTTTTGCCAGACAGAATGAACGTCGTACCAACTGGATGACTTGGGAAGCATTTCTTACAACTGAATGAAATGAATCCATCAGTCCAGGACAGCCACTGATGGTGCGTGTCGACAAGATTTCGGGCAAAGCCTTTATAAGCTACCGTGAGTCTTTTCCAGTGGTATGGGTGGTGTTAGAAGCAAGTTAGATTTTTTTATTATAGCATGCAGCATTACACTGAAGTTTTATAAACCATAAGAGAACGAGGTTTTCTAAAAGACTAACCTGCAATGCTAGAAAACTACAAATGAACACAAGTCCATTGAACGGGTGTTGTAATTCAAACATGAAATTTCCCTATAGGCTCATGTGCTGGGACTCTTGAGGCCTGCTTTTGGAAATACATCACTGAAAGTTGACATCTGGGTTTTACTAGCCCACTTCCTGTCTCTGTCTCTGCACTTCCTGTGTGTGGATACAAAGCAAGCAGCAGAGTCATATCGGGGCCTCATCGCTTCTAAAATGATAAGGTGAAAGAATCCTTCCTCTTCTCTTCGCTTGCTAGGTCCTTGTTCAGGGCAACCAGAAAAGTAATGAAAGGAGAACTAAGTGAGGAAAGGTTACTAAACACCTTTTAAAATGTATTATTCATTTATATATCTGTTTTAAACCCTTTTGAATTTAATTGTATTTGTGTGTGTGTGTGTGTGTGTGTGTGTGTGTGTGTGTGCGTGTCTGTGTAGGTCAGAGGACAGCTTTCAAGTTGCATATCTCAATATGAGAATCCAGGTATCTCCTAGCAAGATTGACATTCTAGAAATTTCTAAGAAGTATAAAATAATGCCACTCTCTGACAAATTGTTTTTCTCTCGACACAGACTCATACAATGTGCTATTTATGTTAATATGTATTGTTTTAGTATTATCATTTTATACGAACAATACTGATTTTTTAAAAAAATTAAATATATAGATGATAAACAGAGATAGATATGACACACACAGACAATAGTTATTGAGATTCCCAATAATTCGGGGAATCCCAAGACCAAAATATATCAGTATTACCATTGTGGGGTTCTCCTACAGTTCGACGTGGCCCAGATCTGGCCCAGATCTACAGTACTCTGGACGTCTCAGAACGCCATTGCAGGTATAAGACAAACCATACCAGGAGCTGTAGCACTGGCCTGTGATGTCGAGCATCTAGAACTTATCTCCTCCTTCTCCTGTACGTGGCTTTTTGGGGCCATCTAGATCGTTCCGATCATCCAAGGAGTCTTCCAAGTCAAACCCATCAAGTTCTGGGGACCACAGAACAAAAGAGATAATCACTGCTGTACTGGGTAGTTTTTATGTCGGCATGAGCTAGAGCCATCTGCAAGGAGGGAACCGTGTTTAAGAAAAGGCCTCCATAAGCTCAGGCTGTTAGGCATTTTCTCAGTGATCGATCAGTGGGGAAGGACACGGTACACCGTGGAAGGTACCATCCCTATGCTGGTGGTCATAAGCCAAATAAAATAAACCCTTTCTTTTCCATGTTGGTTTTGATCGTGGTGTTTAATTATCACCATAGAAACACAAACTAGGATACCCACTGAAACAGGTAGCTGATATGGAAAATCCTTCCTTCCTTTTTTCCTCTGAGAGCTTGTCTTACCCATAGGATTTGACGGTGCTCTAGTTGCTCCTGGCCTTCTCGCTGTAGTAGTGGTGATGTGGTCCCATCTCTCTGAAAGTAGGAGGGAAAACAGCAATAAAAAATAAATAATAATAAAATGTATACCTACATCATAGTTTAAGGAAGTCACACTGTGAATAGACCATCGTTAGTACTTATTAAAGCTCCTATACAAACTCATGACTACCCGGAGAAAGATGGCAAAGAGATAGAACAGGTTTAAGTGAGGGAGATTCTAACCGTTCTTCATAGGTTGGGGACCGAGAGACCCACATCTCACCACTTGACCAGAGAAAGAACATGAGCCCAGATCTGCTGCACACATGGAGTAGGAAATTCTAGACGATCCCCGAGACCTTTGAGCTATGGTTTCCTCTACTGTTAGTGCAAGAACTGAACAGCAGATTATGATGCCCAGAGATGAATGAGCTGGTGTTGTCTGTAGTGTGCAGAGAATTGTTTTATAAGCTAGCATTTATGTGATGTACAGAGAACTGCTTTACAAAGTGAAAGTGGTTAAAGAAGCAAATTTGACCATCATGCTATACCATACATTAAAATCAACTAAAAGTGGATCAAAGATCTAAAAAGCTAGTTTCTAAACACTCAGCAGAAAACATTTTGGAAAAAATATATATCCAGTTCCTGTCAGCCTGCACTTCTTTGCTTCATCCACCTTATCTTGTTTGGTGGCTGTATATGTATGGGCCACATATGGGGTAGGCTCTGAATGGCTGTTTCTTCAGACTCTGCTCTAAACTTTGCCTCCCTATCCCCTTCTAATGCTACTTTTGTTCCCCTTTTAAAGAAGGAGTGGAGCATCCGCATTTTGTTCATCCTTCTTGAGTTTCATGTGATCTATGGCGATGCACTCTTTTAATCACAGTACTCCAGAACAGAGGCAAGAGGATCTCTGAACTTGAAAACAGCCTGGTCCACAGAGTGAGTTCCAGGACAGCCAAGAGAAAGAAACCCTCCATTAAAGAAACAACAACAAAAACAAAAAGAGAAAGAAATGAAAAGAAAAAAACAACAAGGATTTCCGAACAACTCACTTGCACCGTCACAGAACAACAAACAAATGGGTGTTGTAGTCAAACGTGATATGACCCTACAGGCCAATTGTTGGGAATACGTCACTGGAAGGTGACATGTAAGGTTTACTATCCACTTCAGTGGGGTCACATGGGGCCCAGGTTAAGAGTAAAGAAGATCTACTGTGGCATTTTGTAAGTGATGGATTGGACACTGTCTTGTCATCACTATTACATTTCGATGCTATTGAACTCATTTCATCAGTGTCTCAGAAAGCAAAGTATTTAAAGCAGAGGTGAGGGAAATTACTATAAATGTAGAGTAAACCTAAAGGTATAAAACCAAGAAGATCCAAATAAAGACACACACCAGAAAACACACCAGATTGGCAACAACAGCTCCCACACTCTCTATGTGCAATGAAAGCCTATAGAAGTCCCACTGATTGTTTCTTTCCAGAAAGAGTCAAATTTGATCTAAACTCTTTGGGGAAGGCAGAACCTGAGATTGTCTTTTTTAAACCTTAAAAAGAATAAAGTGGGATGAATCACTCTACCTAATATTTCATAGTCAACATTTATCAAAGATGTGGCAGATAGATAGATACAGGCAACAGAACAGAATGAAGAGCTCAAAATAATTATTAGAATAATAATTATTTTTTATACATATGCAAAGCAACTCAAGGGAGCAAGAAATCTTTTCAGCAAAGGGTGCTGGAATAATTAAACTTCCAAAACAAAAAGCAATGGGTTTCATTTTATATAAAACTAACTGCAAATGGATAGGTTCTATTTGCTTAAATATTAAACCATTACATTTTCAGAAGGAAGTGTTTCAGAATTGAATGCTTAGTAAAGAATTCAGATATTCGACAGCAGAAACACGGCCCATAAGAGGAAAAGTTGTTATGAAGCTGGAAAGAGCAGGCCACCTGGTACATGGCCACGATCCAGGAAGCTGAGGTGGGAGGACCTGGCATTTGAGATCCAGCTAGGACTGCTTGCCAAGATAGTAAGGTTCAGTCTCAAAAGAGGGAGGAAGAGGAAGAAGTGGCACAGGAATAGGATGTGTAGAAAGGAGGGAGGACAAAGGATTCTGGACAAGAAAACCATCAGGAAGCTTGAATGGAGCTAAGGTTCTTGTGGGCTGGTAGGGTAGCTCAGAAGCAAGCATGCATTTACTTAGAGGTCCTAGGTTTTTCCTCAGAACAAACAGGGAAAAACAAGGGGGAGGAGAGGAAAGAAAGGAAATCTGGAGTTGGCTTTTTGACAAAAGAAAACAAGATTCAAAACTTGTTCTAATGACTCAAAATTATAAATGGGAGAGGAGGCATTGCAACTAATACTAAATAGGTACAAAGGAAACTACAATGGACAATGTATTCCAACAAATCAGACATGCTAGAGGAAATGGATAGAGTTCTAGAAGCACACAAACTATTAAGGTGATTATGAAAAATCAAAATATAACTGGATGAATGATAATTAGAATAATTAACAACCTCCCAACAAAGAAATATCCAGGTAAGAGAAGGCTATAAAAATGAATTCAAAGAAAAGCTAAAGCTAATCCTTCTCAAATCCTGCAGATCTGAAGAGGAGGAAATAATTCCAAATTCACTTCATGAGAACAG
The DNA here is from genome assembly GCF_021556685.1 of Rattus norvegicus. Lineage (NCBI taxonomy): Eukaryota > Metazoa > Chordata > Mammalia > Rodentia > Muridae > Rattus > Rattus norvegicus. The sequence continues at coordinate 36,636,106 of NC_141534.1, forward strand.
CATGACCCTCACGCGAAGCCAGACAAGAATGCCAAAAACAAGCAAAACTACATGAATAGAGGCAAAAATCAAGGAAACATTACATTCGCAAAGAGAATGAACAGCACATTTGAAAGATTGCACCCTATAATCAAAACTGGATTTATGCCTGGGACACAGGATTGCTCAACATAAATTAAATCATTAAACATTAAAAGTATGAAGCACAAAAATCTGTGTCAGTAGGTATAGAAAGAGAAATTGACAAAATTTAACATCTTTTTGATGACAATCCTCCACATATCAGCCATAGAAGCTAGAGTGGTTAGCGGGAGTTGTCAACTCAGTGAGTTCTAGAACCTCCTGAGAGACAGGCCTCCAGCAATATGGTAGGAGATCATCTTGACTCGGTAAACTGTGTTGAAAAGAAGCACCTATGGCAGATGACATGGTTCTTCGGTCTGAGATCCTAGCCTGCACACAGGTGATGGAGTGAGCTGAGTGTACGCCATCATCGCTCAAACTGGGCAAAAATAACTCTCCCTAAGCGGCTTCCACCCTGGCGTTTTCTTACAGCAACTAGAAAAGTAACTAAGATGAAAGCAATGTCACCCAATGGAATGAGGACCACACAGGATGAGGGACCAGGGCACATAGTCAAGGGGGAAACACTGAAAGATTTCCTTCTAACCTGAAGAACAAGACAACCGTGTCCAATCTACCAATTCTATTCAATGCAGTACCAGCAGGCCTAGCAAGAATGAGGAAAGGATATTGAAAACGGTCTGTAGGTGGCAGGACTGTATGCACAGAAGATCCACGAGAACCAAGTGTGGTGGTGCCCACTTATGATCCCAGAATCTGACAGGCAGACTCAGGAGGAGAAGGACATGGAGGGCAGCCTGAATTATATAACAAGTTTCAAATCAGCCTGGGCTACAGATACGGAAAAAATAGACAAACTGAAAAAGGAAACACTGGCATATTCATGGTTTTGAAGATGAACAAAGTAGTCATAAGCCAAAAAATGTAGATGGCAAAAGGAGAGAACTCACTCCCCCGCAGAGCCTCCAAGAGGAATGCTGCCACACAGGCACTAGTGCTTTGCGCCACTGAACTATCCCTGCAGCCTCCCTGCTCATATCTGCTGCCAGTAACGAAACTTGGAATTTAAGACAGAGTTTTCTGAAAACTTTCTGGTGGCTGTGATATGAGCAACTTTTCAATATCTAGATGGTTTTTTAAATCATTGTTTTACTCATCATTTATTTGTTTATTTGTTTTTGGACAAGAGCTCTTGTTGTAACCCTGAGTACCCTGGAACTTGCAATACAGAACAGGATTATCCTCAAACTTTTGGTATTCTCCCCAAAAGTTTGCCTCCACAGTGCTGGGATTACAGGTGGTGCCACCCCG